>NC_091192.1:35268347-35568347 GCF_040958095.1 Procambarus clarkii
CAGCCTATTATTACTTTAGTATATATTCATAGCATTTTGGTTTTGCAAGTTTTGAGAGTTGAGGTTGAGATGAACATGTGCACAGGCGCACATCATAAGATATATATATCACCACACAGGGCCCTCAAAATCGTGATCACTCTTGTTCAAGAGATCTTAGAGATATGAAAGGGATACAACGGATTTTAAAACTTTACACAACCTAGTCTAGTCTAACCCAAACTAGCCTAATCTAAGCTAACACAGCCTAACCTTAACTAATACACCCAAACCCAACGATACACACGGCTTTGGCAATCAGAAAACAGGGTTTGGCGAACTGTCTAGTACACGACTTGCCCACACCCGGTTGACAGTTCTCACAACCCTTTAGCACAGTATTTTACTGCCTAGACTCATAATTTGAAATCCAGGGTTCAATTCTTGGAGAGACATAAACGATTTTGCACGTTTCCTTTCACATAATGCCTCTGTTCACCTAGTAGTAAGTATGTCTCCACTGTGAATTGAATCTTGAGGAAGACCAATAGTTCGACGTAGTGGGAGCTATAAACCTAAGCACAGCTGTTCCCAACAGCTGAAATTGTGAACATGTAGACAACCGTGAATCTTAAGAACAAGTATCACCACAAGGCAGCCCATCCTCATAAACAAAGGTTAAAGTCCATTCCATGCACCCGACAAACCCCTATTTAATGATAATAATTTATCCACAAGAAGGTACAATGGGTTGGTGAGATTACATAAGATTGGTATTTGTACATTCATGCAAAGCCACTAACACGCATAGCGTATCGGGCAGGTCCTTAATCTAACATATCAGGTAAGATGAAAATGTACATTGTAGCAAGGTTTTATATCAACAAATAACTACAATATAAATTGACAGGTGATTACACCTGGTAAGGATATATGTCTTAAGTACTAATATTGTGGAAGTTGGTAGTACAAGTTACGGTGTGAGTTTGACGAACAAGGTAGGAAACTATGAAGATGAAATTAGGTACTTTTTGGTTTTACTTTTGAACAGGGGGATGGGTTGGGCAATTTTTTAATTCGTCAGGGAGCGAGTTACAAAGACTGGGCTCTTTTATTTGCATGGAGTGTTTGCACCGATTTAGTCTTATTCTGGGGATATCAGAGAGATATTTATTTCTGGTGTGGTGCTCATGGGTTCTATTACACTTATCAAGGAAAAAAAAGTTTCAGATCAAGATTAACATTTAGGATCAAGGTTTTATACATGTAAATAGCACATGAGAATGTGTGGAGTGAGTGTATGTTTAGCATGTTAAGGGACTTAAACAGAGGAACTGTGTGTTGTCTGAAGACAGAGTTTGTTATAGTTTGATAGGAAATGTTTGCTGAGTGATGATAGACTTAAGGTAATTTGCAGTAGTTGAACCCCAGCACAGATACCGTATGTAAGATCGGGATAGATTAGCGCGTAGTATAATGAGAGTAGAGTGGGGAACATAATATCTGAATTTAGAAAGTATATCGACCATTTTTGAGACTTTTTTGGCTGTGTTGTATGTGGGTGCTGAAATTCAGTCTCTTGTGTATGTAAAGTCCAAGGAACTTCCCCCTCACTTTTATTGGTAATGCTAACATTGTCCATCATAAGATGATTCTGATTTGAGGATTTACTAGCAAATAATTACTGTCTCGCCTCCTTTATGAACTGGCGTCACTCTTGCTTGTTTAAGGATATCAGGAAAAGTATGACACTAGAGAATTCTTGAATAGTAAAGCTGTGGGAAGTGCAAGAGCAGGGGCAGCACTCTTATACATCATAGATGGTATTTTATTAATTGGTTGTCCACCCAGCTGATACCTTGCCTGTATAACTTAAAACATCTTTACACCCTCCCGGTCCTCCTCATTTTCATCACACCGTCTACAAACAAAAATATCCCAGAATTCAGGTCTGTCATCTGACCACATGTCTTGCAAGTCAGTATCTGGATATACTTATATATAAACGATTGCTAAAGTATACGGAGTTTGGATGGCACATTTCTTGTCGACCAACTTGGTGATGGTGGTAGAGGGGCTGACTCCCTTAAGGGCCGATCCTGAACCACCCATGACGCTCCCACATTCAATCAGCAGTAAATCTGCAAATTTTAGCGAGACTAGCGTCAGGCGTCTGGCATCCAACCGCAGACAATGTCAGACAATCAGACCTTCTCTTATATAGATATAAATACGTATATTCATAAATATGTTTGTTGCGCATAGTTCAAATAAATATACTTGCATGTTAGTTGCTTAGTTCAACAAATAGAACCAAAGTGTTACATTCACAAATTATTAACAATGTATCGTAGTATTGATCGGAGGAACATGATCGTTATCTGAATGTGTTCTCTGTTTTGCAGGAGGACGCTGTAGAATGTGGGGCCAGAGGTAAGCATGAGTCTCTCTCACACACCACGCGAATAAATGCTAATTTTAAAGGATTTGTCACGTTAACAGTTTATACTCATTGTAGCACATGCATTATAAAATATATTCTTAGTAAAACCAAATAACTTGCTAGATTATGTAATTCCAAGCGATGAGATATTCTCTTGGTAGAAGTCATCTTCTTGACTGGATTACTTGAGTGTGTAGAGTAGATCCTGAGTGTCTTGAGTGTGTAGAGTAGATCCTGAGTGTGTAGAGTAGATCCTGAGTGTCTTGAGTGTGTAGAGTAGATTTTGAGAGGATCTTTACAAGTAGACTGTAGGTATGAGGAGGTAGTGGAGCACTAAGTGTATGTCTCCCAGTTCCAGGACCCCCCACCAACGTGAATGTGACCACCAACTTCCACAGACAACTTGATGTATCATGGTCTAAGCCGGCCTCGTCTGTCATGGAGACGTTTGTCAAGGACTGGATTCTCTCAACGTCGGACACTACCGAAGCTACTATACACGCGTCACTACCATCTGTCGTTGACCAATACTCTGTGTTTTGGACTAATGTCAACAGTAGTTGGGCAAATGACAACACAACTCAACTACAGTACAGCATAAGGAATCTGGCTGACTGCACATTATACCACGTTTTCGTCCGCGCTTGGGAGAACGGTGTGATGGGCCAGCCATCTGCCACCATCCCACAAACCACACTTCTTAATGGTAAGCTTCCTGCTCTCTCTCCTCACTAGGTGATCCACTATTTTTGCTGCTAGTTGGGATTATTCTATACTTTGAAGGGTAACTTACCTGAAACTACAACAGAAGCTTTATTTGTAAGTGATTAAATTAATATAAATCGTTACAGTTGTGGCTGAAGTGAACAGCTGTATGAACACTTGTAGCTGAAGTGAACAGCTGTATGAACACTTGTAGCTGAAGTGAACAGCTACAAGTGTTGTAGCTGAAGTGGACAGGTGTACAAACACTTGTAGTTGAAGTGAACAGCTGTATAAACACTTGTAGCTGAAGTGAACAGGTGTACAGCTGTATAAACACGTGTAGCTGAAGTGAACAGCTGTATTAACACTTGTAGCTGAAGTGTACAGCTGTATAAACACGTGTAGCTGAAGTGAACAGGTGTACAGCTGTATAAACACGTGTAGCTGAAGTGAACAGCTGTATTAACACTTGTAGCTGAAGTGTACAGCTGTATAAACACGTGTAGCTGAAGTGAACAGGTGTACAGCTGTATAAACACGTGTAGCTGAAGTGAACAGCTGTATTAACACTTGTAGCTGAAGTGTACAGCTGTATAAACACGTGTAGCTGAAGTGAACAGCTGTATAAACACGTGTAGCTGAAGTGAACAAGTGTACAGCTGAACAAACACGTGTAGCTGGTAATGATAGCGTGTGAGACATATTGACAGAGTTATAACAAAATTAGTAGAGCAAGAATACAATTTTTTTTATCTTTATTTAATAAAATACAATATAAATCATATACACTATACATAAATTTTACAAGGCAATATAACATTACATATATATAGCATATATGTATATATACATTACATATATATAGCAGTATAATTCTCAGTAAACAAGGGTTTCATATTATCACCGAGCATCAACTTTAAACCCCTAAATGTTATATTTATTGTTCTTTAAATAATTTACAATTTTAGAGATTATATTTACATTAATTTACAGGGGAAATTATTACATTTATATATATTTTATATAATTCTCAGTAAACCAATTTCCCATATCATCACCGAGCATGAGCCGTAAACCCCAAATGTTATACTTGATCCTGTCTCGCAAGAACTTCAGTATTTTGTCTACTGAGTAACCCTCCTGTCTCCCTGTCCACACACAGTAACCCTCCTGTCTCCCTGTCCACACACAGTAACCCTCCTGTCTCCCTGTCCACACACAGTAACCCTCCTGTCTACCTGTCCACACACAGTAACCCTCCTGTCTCCCTGTCCACACACAGTAACCCTCCTGTCTCCCTGTCCACACACAGTAACCCTCCTGTCTCCCTGTCCACACACAGTAACCCTCCTGTCTCCCTGTCCACACACAGTAACCCTCCTGTCTCCCTGTCCACACACAGTAACCCTCCTGTCTCCCTGTCCACACACAGTAACCCTCCTGTCTCCCTGTCCACACACAGTAACCCTCCTGTCTCCCTGTCCACACACAGTAACCCTCCTGTCTACCTGTCCACACACAGTAACCCTCCTGTCTCCCTGTCCACACACAGTAACCCTCCTGTCTACCTGTCCACACACAGTAACCCTCCTGTCTCCCTGTCCACACACAGTAACCCTCCTGTCTACCTGTCCACACACAGTAACCCTCCTGTCTACCTGTCCACACACAGTAACCCTCCTGTCTACCTGTCCACACACAGTAACCCTCCTGTCTACCTGTCCACACACAGTAACCCTCCTGTCTACCTGTCCACACACAGTAACCCTCCTGTCTACCTGTCCACACACAGTAACCCTCCTGTCTACCTGTCCACACACAGTAACCCTCCTGTCTCCCTGTCCACACACAGTAACCCTCCTGTCTCCCTGTCCACACACAGTAACCCTCCTGTCTCCCTGTCCACACACAGTAACCCTCCTGTCTACCTGTCCACACACAGTAACCCTCCTGTCTACCTGTCCACACACAGTAACCCTCCTGTCTACCTGTCCACACACAGTAACCCTCCTGTCTACCTGTCCACACACAGTAACCCTCCTGTCTCCCTGTCCACACACAGTAACCCTCCTGTCTCCCTGTCCACACACAGTAACCCTCCTGTCTACCTGTCCGCACACAGTAACCCTCCTGTCTCCCTGTCCACACACAGTAACCCTCCTGTCTACCTGTCCACACACAGTAACCCTCCTGTCTCCCTGTCCACACACAGTAACCCTCCTGTCTCCCTGTCCACACACAGTAACCCTCCTGTCTACCTGTCCACACACAGTAACCCTCCTGTCTCCCTGTCCACACACAGTAACCCTCCTGTCTACCTGTCCACACACAGTAACCCTCCTGTCTCCCTGTCCACACACAGTAACCCTCCTGTCTCCCTGTCCACACACAGTAACCCTCCTGTCTACCTGTCCACACACAGTAACCCTCCTGTCTACCTGTCCACACACAGTAACCCTCCTGTCTACCTGTCCACACACAGTAACCCTCCTGTCTCCCTGTCCACACACAGTAACCCTCCTGTCTCCCTGTCCACACACAGTAACCCTCCTGTCTACCTGTCCACACACAGTAACCCTCCTGTCTACCTGTCCACACACAGTAACCCTCCTGTCTACCTGTCCACACACAGTAACCCGCCTGTCTACCTGTCCACACACAGTAACCCTCCTGCCTACCTGTCCACACACAGTAACCCTCCTGTCTACCTGTCCACACACAGTAACCCTCCTGTCTCCCTGTCCACACACAGTAACCCTCCTGTCTCCCTGTCCACACACAGTAACCCTCCTGTCTCCCTGTCCACACACAGTAACCCTCCTGTCTCCCTGTCCACACACAGTAACCCTCCTGTCTCCCTGTCCACACACAGTAACCCTCCTGTCTACCTGTCCACACACAGTAACCCTCCTGTCTACCTGTCCACACACAGTAACCCTCCTGCCTACCTGTCCACACACAGTAACCCTCCTGTCTACCTGTCCACACACAGTAACCCTCCTGTCTCCCTGTCCACACACAGTAACCCTCCTGTCTCCCTGTCCACACACAGTAACCCTCCTGTCTCCCTGTCCACACACAGTAACCCTCCTGTCTCCCTGTCCACACACAGTAACCCTCCTGTCTACCTGTCCACACACAGTAACCCTCCTGTCTACCTGTCCACACACAGTAACCCTCCTGCCTACCTGTCCACACACAGTAACCCTCCTGTCTACCTGTCCACACACAGTAACCCTCCTGTCTCCCTGTCCACACACAGTAACCCTCCTGTCTCCCTGTCCACACACAGTAACCCTCCTGTCTCCCTGTCCACACACAGTAACCCTCCTGTCTCCCTGTCCACACACAGTAACCCTCCTGTCTCCCTGTCCACACACAGTAACCCTCCTGTCTCCCTGTCCACACACAGTAACCCTCCTGTCTACCTGTCCACACACAGTAACCCTCCTGTCTCCCTGTCCACACACAGTAACCCTCCTGTCTCCCTGTCCACACACAGTAACCCTCCTGTCTACCTGTCCACACACAGTAACCCTCCTGCCTACCTGTCCACACACAGTAACCCTCCTGTCTACCTGTCCACACACAGTAACCCTCCTGTCTACCTGTCCACACACAGTAACCCTCCTGTCTACCTGTCCACACACAGTAACCCTCCTGTCTACCTGTCCACACACAGTAACCCTCCTGTCTACCTGTCCACACACAGTAACCCTCCTGTCTACCTGTCCACACACAGTAACCCTCCTGCCTGCCTATCCCCACACAGTAACCCTCCTGCCTGACTATCCAGACACAGTAACCCTCCAGCCTGCCTATCCACACACAGTAACCCTCCTGCCTGACTATCCACACACAGTAACCCTCCTGCCTGCCTATCCACACACAGTAACCCTCCTGCCTGACTATCCACACACAGTAACCCTCCAGCCTGCCTATCCACACACAGTAACCCTCCAGCCTGACTATCCACACACAGTAACCCTCCAGCCTGCCTATCCACACACAGTAACCCTCCAGCCTGACTATCCACACACAGTAACCCTCCAGCCTGCCTATCCACACACAGTAACCCTCCAGCCTGACTATCCACACACAGTAACCCTCCAGCCTGACTATCCACACACAGTAACCCTCCAGCCTGCCTATCCACACACAGTAACCCTCCTGCCTGCCTATCCACACACAGTAACCCTGCTGCCTGCCTATCCACACACAGTAACCCTCCTGCTTGCCTATCCACACACAGTAACCCTGCTGCCTGACTATCCACACACAGTAACCCTCCTGCCTGCCTATCCACACACAGTAACCCTCCTGCCTGCCTATCCACACACAGTAACCCTCCTGCCTGCCTATCCACACACA
This sequence comes from Procambarus clarkii, assembly GCF_040958095.1. Classification (NCBI taxonomy): domain Eukaryota; kingdom Metazoa; phylum Arthropoda; class Malacostraca; order Decapoda; family Cambaridae; genus Procambarus; species Procambarus clarkii. Next base: position 35,275,846 of record NC_091192.1, read on the forward strand.
GTAACCCTGCTGCCTGCCTATCCACACACAGTAACCCTGCTGCCTGACTATCCACACACAGTAACCCTCCTGCCTGCCTATCCACACACAGTAACCCTGCTGCCTGACTATCCACACACAGTAACCCTCCTGCCTGACTATCCACACAAAGTAACCCTGCTGCCTGCCTATCCACACACAGTAACCCTGCTGCCTGCCTATCCACACACAGTAACCCTCCTGCCTGTCTATCCACAAACAAAATGTAATCAGAAAGTAGCATAATTATTGTATTCTTAATTTTCTTGCATTTTATGTCAATATGAAACATTAAAAACCTCATTAACTCCACTATAATACTTGGTCCACATAAAGCTTTAAGAGTGTCTCTAATCCAGTTTACAAGAACAACTTTCTGCTTACAGAAATAAAATATATGCATATTATTCTCAATTACAGTACATTGGTCACACCTGTTGTTGTCCTTAATGCCCCAACACCAACAACCTATCATTAGTAGGAAGGGTCTCATGAATGTAGCGATACAACAGCTCACGTTGTCTTGGGGCAATACATTTAACATGAAGGTTTGCCCATATTACTTGTCAGCTAAAGAGTGGATATGCCTCCTCTATTCCAGGAACTATATTTGGTAGTGTAACATCATACACTTGTTTACTGTTCATCATTAACAAACCTTCAATATTGCAAATCCGCCAGAGAACATCAATTGTATATGAATAAATGTGCGGTGAAATAAAGGCAAGGTCAGTATACTCTGGCATATGTATCAAGGTCAGTATACTCTGACATATGTATCAAGTGCTAACACATAATTTACAAAAGTAATGTCCTATCGCATTTACACTATTCCTCTGCATTTTCTCCTTTCTAAATAAAGATAACACATAAGATTGCCAATGACTTATGGTACACAAATAGAGAGAAAGATTTGGGGGTTGATATCACGCCAAACCTGTTCCCAGAGGCCCACATCAAAAGAATATCATCAGCGGCATATGCTAGACTGGCCAACATAAGAACTCCCTTTAGAAACTTGTGTAAGGAATCTTTCAGAACCCTGTATACCACGTACGTAAGACCAATCCTGGAGTATGCAGCTCCAGCCTGGAGTCCCTACCTAGTTAAACACAAGACAAAGCTAGAGAAGATTCAGCGGTATGCCACCAGGCTCGTCCCGGAACTGAGAAGAATGAGCTACGAGGAAAGGCTAAAGGAGCTGAACCTCACGTCCCTGGAAAACAGAAGAGTAAGGGGAGACATGATAACCACCTACAAAATTCTCAGGGGAATTGACAGGGTGGACAAAGACAAACTCTTCAGCACGGGTGGAACACGAACAAGGGGACACAGGTGGAAACTTAGTACCCAGATGAGCCACAGAGACGTTAGAAAGAATTTTTTCAGTGTCAGAGTAGTTAATAAATGGAATGCTTTAGGCAGTGATGTGGTGGAGGCTGAGTCCATACACAGTTTCAAATGTAGATATGATAGAGCCCAATAGGCTCAGGAATCTGTACATCTGTTGATTGATAGTTGAGAGGCGGGACCAAAGAGCCAAAGCTCAACCCCCGCAAGCGCAATTAGGTAAGTACAATTAGGTAAGTACATTCAGTATTCCTATTCCACCGTTTTTCTTACCTTTACATAGAGTAGTCCGTTTAGTTGGTTGGTGTCTACCATACCATACATATCAAAAATAGTTTTGTCGATCTCCATAGCACTTTTCTTGTCAATTGGAAACCTGTGAGACAAATACCACACTTTAGACAAAATTTTGCAATTGATTATTACAGCCTTCTGAAACAAGGTTAATATCCTATTTGACAACATATTCGTAGCTACTATTATATTCCCACATAGAACTTGCCAATTCGTAACCAATGTTGTTCCATATGTTTTACACCATCAAATCCCAAGAGCTTTAATAGACTCCACTACCTTGAACCATGAACCTGTCCAGGTAACCTTATTACGCCAACTGCCAAGCCCCATCATACACGTTTTGTTCTTGTTAATAACAGCACCTGTCGCTCGTTCAAAGTTGTCTAACTCATTCTGAACATTCACCACTGAGTCTTCTGTCGACACAAAAATAGTTGTATCGTCTGCATAACCAACAACAGGAAGTGTCATAGCATTAGGAAGACGAGGTGGAACAATAAAGTCATTGCTGTTTATTGCCAAGTACAGTGGCTCTTGAAATATAACATACACAATCATTGAAAGGGGACATCCCTGACGTACAGATCGTTCAACTGAAAAAGGTTTACTTAAGACTCCATTGATACAGACGCTGCTCCGACACTCTTTATAAAGCATACGGATCCAATCAATAAATTCTTGTGCCACTCCCACCCTATCCAATATGTCTAATACAAACTGAACATCAACACAGTCAAAAGCTTTCGACCAGTCCAGGCTTATCATGGAGGAAGGAACAAATACAATGTGAAAGATAACTAGCATCAAAATTGACAACATAAAGATATTATTATTGGAAATTATTATACATAAAGTTGTGCAGCCTGATCAAGCCAGCTGTAATGTCTTCACACGTGAGGGTTTTGGTGTAAGGGGCCTTCTGACAGCCAGATTTTGCCACTCCGTCAAAAATACAACTGTTTTGCCTAACCAGAAATTCACAAACCCAAGCAACCCGACTAACCTATCGAGGCCAATGCCTAGAATAACGTCAATATTACGATGCTTTCAAGTGTCTAATACATCACAGTTTTAACGAATTTGTCAATTTCGTTAAAAAAGGTGAAATATTAGATGATGGGAATGGGAGTTTACCTTAAAAGTCAAATGTTTAGAAATGCAGCTGTGCTCACCAGACCAGCTGTGTTCACCAGACCAGCTGTGTTCACCAGACCAGCTGTGTTCACCAGACCAGCTGTGTTCACCAGACCAGCTGTGTTCACCAGACCAGCTGTGCTCACCAGACCAGCTGTGTTCACCAGACCAGCAGTGTTCACCAGACCAGCTGTGCTCACCAGACCAGCTGTGTTCACCAGACCAGCTGTGTTCACCAGACCAGCTGTGCTCACCAGACCAGCTGTGTTCACCAGACCAGCTGTGTTCACCAGACCATCTGTGCTCACCAGACCAGCTGCATGATCCGCCTGGGTAACCTGTTTAGCGACCCATCCATTATTACTGCTCTTCCATATTAATATAAATTATCTTAACTTTAGGACTCAAGAGTCTTATGACTTCCAGCAAGTACTAAACTTCTTATTTTTTATATCAAGTTGATCTTTTTTGTTTCGCTTTGTTAAATTGCATTCATCTCTATGTTTCAGATGCCGAAAACCTTGTCATGACTCAATCTGGAAGTGACGTGACAGTGAGTTGGACGTGGGAGCCGCCTGGTACATGTGGAGAACCGGTTGTGTTCAATGTGTCTTGGAATGGAAGTAATAGCTATGCCGTTGTTACTGAGACTGAGTACACCATTACAGGTGTAATAGTTGAAGAGGGGTTCATGGTGTGTGTGTTAACCTCTTGTAGTAACTGCACAAGTCAACTGACCTGCGTGAAAGATTTTCAATCTCCAAAAAATTCAGGTATTGCATTTTAACCCGCTTCAAACACTTCAGGTATTGTATTTTTACTCCAGTTACGTTCCACAAAATTTTGTTGTATTTCAAGTTCAGGCAAGTTGGGTGTCCAGGATACAGATACATCACGAATTTATCCGGTGTACTATTTTTAATATCTTAATTTCTTTCATGTTTCCATTATATATCTCAAAATATATATATATATATATTTTTGCACCCATGAGAGAGAATGTCAGTTTATCTGTCTGTCCAAAGTTGGAGGCCCAGACGCTTGAGTCTAGCCTCTCTCAACAACCCGTCCTCTTAAAAACAACGTCACTTTTGGCTCGTATGCGCACTATGGCCAAATTTGGACGTAATTTGAAATGAAATCCACTCACAAAAGTGACGTTCTGTTCCGTTTTCTATTTGAGTCGTCCGGCGTACGCGCAGAGGTTATAAGAGGACACTTTAAATTAACGTTTTTCATAACGTTTTGAAACTTTATGAGAATTTCCTGCCCACCTAACCTATCAGAGGACCCTTAACTTACTGTTGTTGAAAAAAAATCCCAAATTTATTTTCATTTTTTTTTTCATTTTCAAATTACGTCCAAATTCGGCCATACTGGCAAACGGCCAAAAGCGACGTTCTTTTTAAGAGGACAGGTTGCTCTCAAATAGACAGGGGAAATGGTCTGGGGTGCGGGACGGACATAGGCAGGTAGGGTCAGGCTTAAGTTAAATGTTTTAAGGAATATTAGCAATAATAAACACACCCCCTAGGCCATTTTCAAAGAGTGTTTGATGGAGTCAGTTGTGAAATATGGCGTGTGATTAACGTGAAGTTGCTACTGAAAAGAAGCAACTTCAAAGAAGGAGAAGATAACATCTCAGAGCATCTGAGAGCCATTCATTTGTTTCAGTCTTTCTTAAGGTGCGATGCGGGGGAGGGGGGGAAAGGACGAAGAGATAGGTAGATAGAGAGATAACTAGATAGATAACTAGGTAGATAGAGATAGATCTTTAGAAACGTCCATGTATATTACGCCTACTGGAAGCTGTTTGTCTCCAAAAATGTAAGCAAAAGTAAAGCAGGATATATTTTTGATAAAACTATGTTGAGTTGATGTTACTATATTAAGCATTGTGAGATGGTAAGTGATTCTCTCACTTAGGATTTTCTCCGTAAGCTTGCAAATATATGAGGTTAGGCTGATCGGCCGGTAATTTTCTGCTGAGCTTTTTCTGCCTTTTTTTCAAAACAGAGTGACATTTGCATATTTTCAATCTAGGAGGCACTAGATGGGAAATATACAAATTCGCAGAAACCCCCCCCCCCCTGGTCCAGAGATTTTCTGAATAAGAGTTTCAGTGGATGACAGTTTCTGTATCAGCTCCTTTATAACTTTAGATTAAATTTCATCCACACCTGGGCCTTTTGAGTCCTTTACTGTGTCAGTGCTCTTATTAATTGTTTCGCACATAATGGGAATATCCCTTAATTCTTTCTCTTCTAATCTTTTAGTCTTTCTAATCTTCAAGTGTTCTAGTCTTGTCTTCCACTCTTTTTAGTACGAACACTGATGTAAATATTAATTCACAGTGTTGGCTGCCTTTTTATTCTCATCGTCAATTGTAACTTTGTTCGTCTCATCTTTTAATGGTCTTAACGAGTCTTTATCTTAGTTTTTCTTCTTTTATATCATAAAGACTTCGTATCTTTATGTTCTCAGCACATTTTCGTTCATAGTTCATTTTGGCTAATCTGATTTCCTGAGTGGCAGAATTTACTACCTTCTGTATATTACATTCAATGTGATTCCTGATGGATAATACTTCTTCCACTGGTTTTATAACATTAAGGTTCTTTTTTTATTGGTCTGTGTAGCCTAACGATCAACATAACATCATGATGTTAATATTTTATATTTTAGCAAGTAATGCACCAAGTACATTATTCAAAGTACCAAATTGCCTAAATAGTATTTCAAATCAAAGCGTCAAACGCCAAATAATTTATTTATTTATTTATTTATTTATTTATTCATTCATATTCAAGAAAGTACACCTGGTTGAGAAAGCACATACACTGGTAGTTGTTACAGTCGTGCAAAGTCGGCTAACAATAAATGTGTTAATAAGTACATTGTAGCAGAATATTATTTCAACATGATGGCTACATTATAAATAGATAGAATAGATTATGGTGATGAAGTTGCATGTCTCAAGCACTAGGCTGCGTTAGTGGGTAGCACAAGATACAATGTGAGTATGGAGCACAAGGTGGGAACTATTAGGATGAATTTAAGTACTTTTCGGCTTTATTATTGAATAAACTATAGGTTGGAATTTTGCTTTTAATTCATTAGGGAGTGAGTTCTGTGTTCTGGGTCATCACTTACATATATTAACAAATCAGGAACAATTGGGGGACCTTTGACAAGCCACTGGCTTACTGTCCCCGTCTAGGCCACTAGAGAAATGGTAAAGGTAACATCCAGGGAAGGACCGGGAGACGATATACTCCCTCATATTTATTTATTTATTTATTTATTTATATACAAGAAGTGGTACATTGGGTTTGTGAGAATACATAGCACAGTATTTACAATCTTGTAAAGCCACTACTACGCACAGCGTTTCGGGCAGTTCCTTAAACTAACAGATAATTTTAAGTAGGTAAATTCTAGCAGAATTAATAAAATGATAACAGATACATTGCAAGAAAAAAATGAGATGAGAGAGATTAGTAAGTATATTAAACCACATTGGTATATTAAAGCTCTGATTGATTACATTGACAGCTTGATTGAATTTAAACAAGATTAAGACACCATACAGCAAATTTATAGCACATATAAGAAGACAGCAATGATCACAATGGTAAAGATGTTCGGATTGGGTACATAAAGATTGGGAGATTGGGTAGCAATACATACAGTGTAATTTTAAAGCAAAAGGTAAAAAACTATGAAGATGAAATTAGGTACTTTTTAGTTTTGTTTTTGAATGACGCAAAAGTTTGACAGTTTTTCAATTCATTAGGGAGTGAGTTCCATAGACTGGGTCCCTTTATTTGCATAGAGTGTTTACACAGATTAAGTTTGACTCTGGGGATATCAAAGAGATATTTATTTCTGGTGTGGTGATAATGGGTCCTATTACATCTGTCCAGGGAGAGTTTCAGAGCAGGATTTGCATTTAAGAACAGGGTTTTGTAAATGTAATTGACACAAGAGAATTTGTGGAGTGAGATTATGTTTAGCATGTTTAGGGAGTTAAACAAGGGGGCTTTGTGTTGTCTGAAAGCAGAATTTGTTATTATTCTGATAGCAGATTTTTGCTGGGTAATGATGGACTTGAGGTGGTTTGCAGTGGTTGAACCCCATGCACAGATACCATAATTAAGATAGGGATAGATTAGTGCATAATATAGAGAGATGAGAGCAGAGTTAGGTACATAATATCTGATTTTGGAGAGTATACCAACTGTTTTAGAGACTTTCTTAGTTATGTGTTGTATGTGGGTGCTGAAGTTGAGTCTCTTGTCTAGGAATAGGCCAAGAAACTTTCCATCATTTTTATTGCTAATGTTTACATTGTCTATCTGAAGCTGAATTGCATTTGTAGATTGTAGAGAGGAGTGGGGAGGGAGAAGTGGATAGGCCAAAGTCGCAACACTATGCTAATTTGTTAAGCTGTAGATATGTTTCAGATCTTCCCCTGATACTCGGGCTCAGTATAGGGATCCCTGTTGCTGTCATCATTGTCTGCCTCGCTGTCTTTCTGTACTGGAAGCAATACAAGAAACAGCCAGTGTATCAAGTGGGTGCTGGGGTAAGTTTGGTCTCTGGCCACGAACCATAAAGTCTACGTATTAATATGAAACAGTAACTATATAACATAATCTTACTTGTCCTAGGCCTGAATAAGGGATTGTAAGCCTGATAATACCCCCAGCTTACGCCTAATTTACTACATATATGTACTATAATAGGCTACTACATATATATATATATATATATATATATATATATATATATATATATATATATATATATATATATATATATATATATATATATATATATATATATATATATATATATATATATAAGCAAGTTTTTAAATATTATTTGGAACATAATATTTTTTGTTTCACTTATGTATCATATTAGATATATTAAATAAAAATACTGTAGAGCTAACAATTATCTATATGATTATTTCAGAACCCCAACAATCGAATAGGCTTAGACAACATGGGCTTCAGGGGCTCGCCCAGTACGGTAAGCTTGATAAGACTCACCCAGTACAGTAAGCTTGATAAGACTCACCCAGTACAGTAAGCTTGATAAGACTCACCCAGTACAGTAAGCTTGATAAGACTCACCCAGTACAGTAAGCTTGATAAGACTCACCCAGTACAGTAAGCTTGATAAGACTCGCCCAGTACAGTAAGCTTGATAAGACTCACCCTGTACAGTAAGCTTGATAAGACTCACCCAGTACAGTAAGCTTGATAAGACTCACCCTGTACAGTAAGCTTGACAAGACTCGCCCAGTACAGTAAGCTTGATAAGACTCGCCCAGTACAGTAAGCTTGATAAGACTCACCCAGTACAGTAAGCTTGATAAGACTCACCCAGTACAGTAAGCTTGATAAGACTCGCCCAGTACAGTAAGCTTGATAAGACTCGCCCAGTACAGTAAGCTTGATAAGACTCGCCCAGTACAGTAAGCTTGATAAGACTCACCCAGTACAGTAAGCTTGATAAGACTCACCCAGTACAGTAAGCTTGATAAGACTCGCCCAGTACAGTAAGCTTGATAAGACTCACCCAGTACAGTAAGCTTGATAAGACTCGCCCAGTACAGTAAGCTTGATAAGACTCGCCCAGTACAGTAAGCTTGATAAGACTCGCCCAGTACAGTAAGCTTGATAAGACTCGCCCAGTACAGTAAGCTTGATAAGACTCACCCAGTACAGTAAGCTTGATAAGACTCACCCAGTACAGTAAGCTTGATAAGACTCACCCAGTACAGTAAGCTTGATAAGACTCACCCAGTACAGTAAGCTTGATAAGACTCGCCCAGTACAGTAAGCTTGATAAGACTCGCCCAGTACAGTAAGCTTGATAAGACTCGCCCAGTACAGTAAGCTTGACAAGACTCGCCCAGTACAGTAAGCTTGATAAGACTCGCCCAGTACAGTAAGCTTGATAAGACTCACCCAGTACAGTAAGCTTGATAAGACTCACCCAGTACAGTAAGCTTGATAAGACTCGCCCAGTACAGTAAGCTTGATAAGACTCACCCAGTACAGTAAGCTTGATAAGACTCGCCCAGTACAGTAAGCTTGATAAGACTCGCCCAGTACAGTAAGCTTGATAAGACTCACCCTGTACAGTAAGCTTGATAAGACTCGCCCAGTACAGTAAGCTTGATAAGACTCACCCAGTACAGTAAGCTTGATAAGACTCGCCCAGTACAGTAAGCTTGATAAGACTCGCCCAGTACAGTAAGCTTGATAAGACTCACCCAGTACAGTAAGCTTGACAAGACTCGCCCAGTACAGTAAGCTTGATAAGACTCGCCCAGTACAGTAAGCTTGATAAGACTCACCCAGTACAGTAAGCTTGATAAGACTCACCCAGTACAGTAAGCTTGATAAGACTCACCCAGTACAGTAAGCTTGATAAGACTCACCCAGTACAGTAAGCTTGATAAGACTCACCCAGTACAGTAAGCTTGATAAGACTCTGCCAGTTCAGTAAGCTTGATAAGACTCGCCCAGTACAGTAAGCTTGACAAGACTCTGCCAGTTCAGTAAGCTTGATAAGACTCGCCCAGTACAGTAAGCTTGATAAGACTCACCCAGTACAGTAAGCTTGATAAGACTCGCCCAGTACAGTAAGCTTGATAAGACTCACCCTGTACAGTAAGCTTGACAAGACTCGCCCAGTACAGTAAGCTTGATAAGACTCGCCCAGTACAGTAAGCTTGATAAGACTCGCCCAGTACAGTAAGCTTGATAAGACTCACCCAGTACAGTAAGCTTGATAAGACTCGCCCAGTACAGTAAGCTTGATAAGACTCACCCAGTACAGTAAGCTTGATAAGACTCACCCAGTACAGTAAGCTTGATAAGACTCGCCCAGTACAGTAAGCTTGATAAGACTCGCCCAGTACAGTAAGCTTGATAAGACTCACCAAGTACGGTAAGCTTGATAAGACTCACCAAGTACGGTAAGCTTGATAAGACTCGCCCTGTACAGTAAGCTTGATAAGACTCACCCAGTTCAGTAATCTTGATAAGACTCACCCAGTACAGTAAGCTTGATAAGACTCTGCCAGTTCAGTAATCTTGATAAGACTCACCCAGTACAGTAAGCTTGATAAGACTCACCCAGTACAGTAAGCTTGATAAGACTCTCCCAGTTCAGTAATCTTGATAAGACTCACCCAGTACAGTAAGCTTGATAAGACTCTGCCAGTTCAGTAAGCTTGATAAGACTCGCCCAGTACAGTAAGCTTGATAAGACTCTGCCAGTTCAGTAAGCTTGATAAGACTCGCCCAGTACAGTAAGCTTGACAAGACTCGCCCAGTACAGTAAGCTTGACAAGACCTTCCTAGTATGGTAAGCTTGACAAGACCTGCCTAGTACGGTAAGCTTGATAACCCCTCTCCCCTGTCCCCTCGTCCTCCCCACCATTCCCCACTTCCCCGTCCTTCCATCGTCCCTGGTAATGACTATATAGGTGCTGAACCATGTCAACACTGTCATTCCACATGTGTGGCTTACTCTACTGTTTGTATTGCTTAATAATACAGTAATTGTTCTCATTATTTCTAAACAGGAAGAAATGTTGAGGAATGAATTTCAAACCAAATTTACCCAGCAAGAATACAAGAAGCCTACGACGCAAGCATTGCGTCACGCAGACAGGAACAGATATGCCGACATACTACCATGTAAGTGTGGCTGGGGTTGGTGGCTGTCTTGTCACTCACTTATGGCTACTTGTGTACATGTGTACTTCGCCTTGCTAAGCCTTGCCTTGCTATAGTTACATCCATTGATTACGATGTAACATATATATCTTAAATATTCATTATATGATAGCATTACAAAAATTATTTAAATATGATACAGTATGTAAATTACACCTATTATATCTTAACTGTATCAAATACACTGTCACCTCACGGATTATTTAATCATGATTTATACATTGTAACTACAGTAGTAACCTTTGTTCAGTAAAACATTTACAATGTCCGTCCCGCCGCGCCGGTCCTTCTGGCCACTCTCCTACACATAGCTTGAGGTTATCTTGACATGATTTCGGAGCTTTAGTGTCCCCGCGGCCCGGTCCTCGACCAGGCCTCCACCCCCAGGAAGCAGCCCGTGACAGCCGACTAACACCCAGGTACCTATTTTACTGCTAGGTAACAGGGGCATAGGGTGAAAGAAACTCTGCCCATTGTTTCTCGCCGGCGCCTGGGATCGAACCCAGGACCACAGGATCACAAGTTAATAGCTGTTAATAGCTCACATAGCTGAAGCATTCATCTTCCCATAAGACCAGTTGACCTCAGTCACCCAACGGAACCATTGTCATATTGGAGGTAAAATGTGTTGTGGTCTTTCCCAAATAAATACCCCCATCCATCAGGACTTGTCGATAGAGCGAGACTTCGCTTCTTTGCATGGTCGGCGTTCGATCCCCGATGGTCAAAGTTGTTGGACACTTCCTCCATTCCATCCTCTACCCCGGAGTTAATCAGTCGTTGTGGGTTGCCTCCTGGGGCAGGTTAACAGTAGGCCTAGGAGGAACTACCACATGAAACTAGAAGGCAGTAAGTGCAACAAGACTAGAAGGGACCATAAAGAGATATAGACTTCACTTTACCATAGAGGTAGCCACTCCAGCAGTCATCCACACCACCGTGCCCCCTTCCCCGCTCATGCAAATTTTCCTATACAGTAAAAACACATTCGCTACCTCCTTAGTGAATTTCCGCCGGCAAATGAGCCGAAGGAACGTTAGGAAAGTTCTGGAACCCAGTATGGGGAGTTAACAAGTGGAATGCTCTAAAAGGAGAAGTTGTGGAAGCCACCTCAAGCCACAACTTTAGGGCCCGATTCAAGAAACAATTTGAAAGTCAGAGTAGTTAAATTATAACGGAAGAGGTGCACAAGGGTGGTGGGCGGGGCATATATATCTATACCCCACTTCCCCGTAGGCACAGATAGGTGGGTACTTCCACCCAGGGTCACAACCTGCCATCTCAATTAATAGGTCGCGTTTTGAAAGTATATATACATATATATACCAGAGACCATAAGACCTATCTTTTTTGGAGCATCTCTCTGTGCTCTAAAGAAAAAGGATGGAGGGATCAGACCAATAACTGTGGGCAATTCCCTCGTTCTTGCAGCAGCGCAAAGGCTGCTGCAAGAACAGTTAGTGAGGCAGACGCCAACTTGCTAAAGCCAAAACAGCTCGGGTTCGGCATTCCACAAGGGTGCGAGGCGGCAGCTCACGCAGCTCGAGCTTTCGTCGCTAACATCACAAACGAAAAGGCCCTGATCAAACTAGAATTAATAAATGCCTTCAATTTGGTGCGGAGGGATGCTGTACTCCGTGCGGTTCATCGTCATTTCCCTTCCCTCTACCCTTTTGTACATTCACGCAACAGTATGGATCTAAAGCTACTTTTTGGCGAATATGAAATTGACTCGCGAGAAGGCGTCCAACAGGGTGACCCCCTTGCTCCTCTCCTTTTCTGCTTAGTCATCAAACAAGTCACAGAGGTCCTGTCCAGCGAACTTAACATCTGGTTCTTGGATGACGGTACACAAGCGGGTCCCAAGAGTCCCTCTTGGAGGACATCAGAAAAATCCAGGAGCAAGGTGCAGTTTTAGGCCTCAGCCTGAACCCTTCTAAGTGTAAAATAATATGTTCCAACCAGGGCATCATAGAGAGAATAGAGGGTGTTCTGCCAAATATCCATATAACTAAACCTGAAGACAGCACACTCCTAGGAGCTCCAAAGTTTAACAAGTATGACTTGTTACTGAAATCAATGCTAGAAAAAGTCCTCAACCTCTCTCTTGATGACCTACAGTGGAAACAAGCCTCTCTTCCAGTAAGACTTGGGGGCCTCGGAGTTAGAACAGCAACACAAATCGCTGTTCCAGCCTTCCTGTCCTCCTCCTCAGTATTCGACGACCTTGTGAAGGACATTCTACCTGCCCACTTACATCAGGTGACAGGCGTACATGATCCCAATTCTACACGCTGTGCCACTGAGTGGGCCTCTCGTGCAGGCCCATCACCTCAACCACCATCCCCAAAAGCCCACAAGCAATCCAGCTGGGATGGCCCCATTGTAGACCAAGTTCTGCAGAGTGTCTGGGTGCTACAACAATGCAACACGACATTGCTCGCCTCACAGCAGTAGCAGCCCCACATGCAGGGGATTTCCTGTTAGCAACCCCAATGTCGGCAACTGGCACGCGTCTCACACCACACGCCCTCCGAATTGCTGTGGCCCTCAGCCTTGCTGTACCAATCCTCACCAAATATAGGTGTATTTGCGGCGAGGTATATATATTTTTTCTTATGAAGTGATAAAGCTATTCATTTCATTATGTATGGGGTAATTTTTTTAAATTTGAGCCAAAACTAACGTAGATATGACCGAACCTAACCAACCCTGCCTAACCTAACCTAACCTATCTGAACCTAATTTAAACTAACAAAACTAAATCAATAATTTATGTTCTTAATATAATATAATAATTCATATTTAAAATAAACCAATAGGAAACAATTTATTGAAAATAAAGAAAATCACTGGGCCTATTAGGCAAATCGGGCCTTGCATAGTAGACCGAGAAGTGCGTTCTGGCTACTAGGTACGACACATATCTATATATATATATATATATATATATATATATATATATATATATATATATATATATATATATATATATATATATATATATATATTTATTTATGCAAACAAGCTTGAATTGGCCCCAAACATATATGTAACAATTCAAGTTTGTTCGCATTTGTGTTGCTCACGTGGCCCCCACAAAGTGAAGTGATTTGATGAAATAACTATGCCCAAGCTTACCACCAAGTGCCGTCGGGATGTTGGGGAAATAGCCTCGGCTACCAACGTCTTTTGTACGGTCACGGTTGGTCAATGGTTAAGGTACCAGTTACGCCAATTGCATAGTTCTCCTGGCTATATGGTGAGGTGTGGGTCTCAGCATAGGCAAGGTGCTGTATGGTGAGGTCTGGGTCTGAGTGTAGGCAAGGTACTGTATAGTGAGGTCTGGGTCTGAGTGTAGGCAAGGTGCTGTATAGTGAGGTTTGGGTCTGAGTGTAGGCAAGGTGCAGAATGGGCGAGGTCTGGGTCTGAGTGTAGGCAAGGTGCAGAATGGGCGAGGTCTGGGTCTGAGTGTAGGCAAGGTGCAGAATGGGCGAGGTCTGGGTCTGAGTGTAGGCAAGGTGTGGTATGGTGAGGTCTGGTATGGTGAGGTCTGGGTCTGAGCGTAGACAAGGTGTGGTATGGTAAGGTCTGGGTTTGAGCATAAGCAAGGTGCTGTATGGTGAGGTCTGGGTCTGAGTGTAGGCAAGGTGCTGTATGGTGAGGTCTGGGTCTGAGTGTAGGCAAGGTGCTGTAAGGTGAGGTCTGGGTCTGAGTGTAGGCAAGGTACTGTATGGTGAGGTCTGGGTCTGAGTGTAGGCAAGGTACTGTATGGTGAGGTCTGGGTCTGAGTGTAGGCAAGGTACTGTATGGTGAGGTCTGGGTCTGAGTGTAGGCAAGGTACTGTATGGTGAGGTCTGGGTCTGAGTGTAGGCAAGGTGCTGTATGGTGAGGTCTGGGTCTGAGTGTAGGCAAGGTGCTGTATGGTGAGGTCTGGGTCTGAGTGTAGGCAAGGTACTGTATGGTGAGGTCTGGGTCTGAGTGTAGGCAAGGTACTGTATGGTGAGGTCTGGGTCTGAGTGTAGGCAAGGTACTGTATGGTGAGGTCTGGGTCTGAGTGTAGGCAAGGTACTGTATGGTGAGGTCTGGGTCTGAGTGTAGGCAAGGTGCTGTATGGTGAGGTCTGGGTCTGAGTGTAGGCAAGGTGCTGTATGGTGAGGTCTGGGTCTGAGTGTAGGCAAGGTACTGTATGGTGAGGTCTGGGTCTGAGTGTAGGCAAGGTACTGTATGGTGAGGTCTGGGTCTGAGTGTAGGCAAGGTACTGTATGGTGAGGTCTGGGTCTGAGTGTAGGCAAGGTACTGTATGGTGAGGTCTGGGTCTGAGTGTAGGCAAGGTACTGTATGGTGAGGTCTGGGTCTGAGTGTAGGCAAGGTACTGTATGGTGAGGTCTGGGTCTGAGTGTAGGCAAGGTACTGTATGGTGAGGTCTGGGTCTGAGTATAGGCAAGGTACTGTATGGTGAGGTCTGGGTCTGAGTGTAGGCAAGGTACTGTATGGTGAGGTCTGGGTCTGAGCATAGGCAAGGGAGCGAAATTGTTACTCTGTATAATTAGGGTGGCCCTATTTTTAATGTAAGGGAGTGTAAGTATCTGTACGAGTGGTCGATCATTCACCGTGGAGCTCCCTGGCTTATATTTGGCCGACATTCACACCCATACAAGGAAACACTCTTTAATTCTCAGAAAAAATGCTATTAAGAAATATGTAAATAGAATATTGTAAAAATACAGTGGCTGTGTTTAGTTGCAAATTTAAGACTGTGTTATGTGCAGCCTGGGTTTAACATAAGAGCGCAGGGAGTGTTTATGGTTAGCGGAAATTAATTACTTATCTATAATGATAACCTTTCTGTACATTGTAGTTGATGACACCCTTGTGAGAGTGAAGCATGTGGAGTACATCAACGCCTCGTATGTCCTGGTGAGTATGTTGGTGTCCACTGTAGGTGGGTGTTTGTGTGTGATTACCTATAGTTGTCCACTGTAGGTGGGTGTTTGTGTGTGATTACCTATCATTGTCCACTGTAGGTGGGTGTTTGTGTGTGATTACCTATCATTGTCCACTGTAGGTGGGTGTTTGTGGGTTCATGATATCTCATTTATGTTTTCAATTCTTAAAAGTTTCTTACAAAGTCAGTTGTGTGGTGTCTTGTTAATATATCTGCCAGTCATCTAACCCTCCGCCTTTCCAATATAAGCAAGATAACTTCAGTCTGAAATAATTTTGTCCCTGACTTGAATGTTTTGCAGCGAGATAACGTTTACCTGAAGGTGATGTGAGTATATGATATCTCTGAAGCTGAATGACCATATTGTTGTCCTTGTATTCAAAGAGATAAGCATTTATCAGCACAAATACACCCAATTTAATACGAAAATCTGCAATATTGTTCATGCAAAACTGTGATGATAACTTTGGGGATTAGTACAATGACAACAATTTAAGCCAATGACAATTACACAGGGAAAGTTCATAGCCACACAAGACCCGTATCCTGACCAGGATGATGACTTCTGGCAACTGATCTGGGACTGTAATGTTCACGTCATTATCAGACTCTCCAAGGATACCAGTAAACATGCGGTGAGTTGTCTGTCTGTCTCTGTCTCTCTGTCTCTCTCTCTCTCTCTCTCTCTCTCTCTCTCTCTCTCTCTCTCTCTCTCTCTGTCCCTCTCTCTCTCATGTCAATAATCTTAACCAGACGGCATAGGTTTAAAATAAGGTATTAGAAAAGAATGAAATAATAATAATAATAATAGTTTATATTTATAATAAATACGGAGGCAGGTATTAGAGTGGTTCCACAGTAGGTAGAGTATTTTCGTATATTATGAAGGCAGTAATTAGCCAGCGCGTCTCGGACATAACTTAAGATAATGAGTGTGTCGAGTCTTACATTTGGGGCAATTCATAATACATATTAATACCATATTTCCTCTTCGGGAACTGTTACGACCCTGGGTTCCTCAGTTGGAAACCAGAGGTCAAATTGAGCTAAATAAACTACCTTATATTTGACACGCTTGCTGACGTGTCTTTGTTCGTATCTTCCTTGTCAAACGTAGGACGAATCTTGTTGCTCACAAAGCATTCAGACTCTTGAGCTTGTTGTGGATTAAGTATAACATTGTAGTAATTATTAACTATCCTTAGAACGAGTAAACAATATTGTACAGACGGTGAAGTGCTCCCGGACAGGCCCCCACTTGTTATGGGTTAAAGTGCTGCTATGGGGGATCTTGTATTAATTTAGAGTAGGGTCAGTAGTTAGCATTAAGAGGCATCCAGTACTGGAGATCTTCAAGGCCTGGCCCCCAATAAATATATAAAAGTAAACTTATAGTGGCTTATTACTGCAATTGTCAGCCTAGAGGTAGATCAGAGATCTCCTACACAGGAAGAATGGATACTCCTTTAACTAACTTACTTATTTATTAACCCCTTAACAACCCCCCATATACATTCACACCAATAACAATAATTACTTTACCACACTATCTTATGTTAAAAGCCTTGGTCCACATCAGCAGGATACAAGGTTTACACTGAGAACAAGCTAGGGTAAAGTACTACTAGTGAAGAACCTGAAGCTTGAGGCAGCTTAGGGTAGTGAGACCACGTGGTACCCTAACACAACACAACTCTTAGGGATACCCAAAACACTGGCAAATACTACCCCCAGGTCTACACAAATCTTTCACTTCCAGAATAGGCACACTTAAAAACACAGTACTTAACTTAATGGTTACAGGAACTTAAGGTAAGGGAAGTAAGTAAGAGGAAAAGGTAGAGGAGTGCAGAGCAGCTCAGGAAGGTCTTGACCCCCACGAACGCCAGTCAGAGAAGACCGCATCCAGCGTCCCGTCCAGGGCTCCAGAGTTGTTGTGGTGTCGGAGCCTAATTGATCGTGCTGATCAAGAGCCTAATTGATCGTGCAGCTATACACATTAAAAGTCTTCACCGATGTACAATATTGTTTACTCGTTCTAAGGATAGTTAATAATTACTACAATGTTATACTTAATCCACAACAAGCTCAAGAGTCTGAATGCTTTGTGAGCAACAAGATTCGTCCTACGTTTGGCAAGGAAGATACGAACAAAGACACGTCAGCAAGCGTGTCAAATATAAGGTAGTTTATTTAGCTCAATTTGACCTCTGGTTTCCAACTGAGGAACCCAGGGTCGTAACAGGAACAGTATCATAGGAAACTGGAATTCACTGTAAGATTCAGTAGTGGATGTTATCATGAACTTAGAGTACGAAGTAGAGTATATACGGCAGCCGGACCACAACATACATACATACAGATTTAAGCCGGTATATATATTTGTTTAGGGAATTACATACATACATGAATGTAAAATAAAAGCGTCGGTCTCTCACGCGTGGGGTCGATGGTTTCGAGTCTCCTAGAGCCCAGGTGAATGGGAAGGTACATAAATGTATACTGTTCATATCAGGAGGGGGACCCGGCGTTGCCCGGGATAGTCTACCTTCTTCGATCCCCCAGTCCTCCCTTCTTATATATACTAGGTTAGCCTTAAATTCCCCAAGCGACTGTCCC
The DNA here is from genome assembly GCF_040958095.1 of Procambarus clarkii. Taxonomy (NCBI): domain Eukaryota; kingdom Metazoa; phylum Arthropoda; class Malacostraca; order Decapoda; family Cambaridae; genus Procambarus; species Procambarus clarkii. Next base: position 35,293,978 of record NC_091192.1, read on the forward strand.
ATACTGGAGGTCAGGTGTTCGAGTCTCCTAGTGCCTGAGGTGAATGAAATATATAAACATAAAATGTTGACCACAATAAACGTGGATAGTAACATTTCATTCATTTGGGCATTGGGAGCCTCGAACAATCGACCCCAGCGGATCTTATTGAAACTTTTAAAATACTGAACAAGTTTGAGGATATTAATCCAGACCACTTCTTTAAAAGGTCAAACGTAACGTATGCAAGGAGCAACAGCCACATGCTCAGCAACCCACACTCTTGCATTGGCATCAGGAAAGGCTTGATTGATTGGTTGATGAAGATAAAGTCACCGAAGAGGTGGCACGGGCATGAATAGCCCGTAAGTGGTAGATTTGTTAATTTTTTGAGTGAATGTATACTGTGTGCTGAGGTCGCATTTAAATCGTCATTCCTTACTATGTGGCTGCTATCGCGGGGGAGGATACTACTTGACAGCACCCATGAGGATGTTCAGCTACTGGACACCTTTTTTTTTTTACCAGAAGAGTGGCTGTGTTGATGGCTTCAGGGTGGTTGCTGCAAGATTCAGGGACTCTTAAAGCCCTGAAGGTCGTTAGTTGCTTCACATTCCAGGAGATAGTGAAATAGTGGCTTTTCTGTGATTGTTTGGCAGAATATGCATTCCCTCTGTCTGGGTTGACCTATTTCCCAGTTGCATCTGTAACCTAGACGGAGTCTAAATAACCGAACTGCTATTTCCCTGTGAATTCCATTCGAGATATTTAGCCTGTCTAACTTGATGGCCTGAAGATACCATATTGCAGAGGGCGAACCTTTTGCTATTCTCTGGTGTAGATGGGCTGTGTTGAGGTGTGAGAGTTTTTTGGTGACGGTGTTTTTTATGTACTCTAGGCTGAGTTGGATTGTTTAGTGGATTACTGGATGACAAGTTGCTAATTTACCAGTTTCACCGGGTATCTCATTTAATGGGATTCCAACATGGGATGGGATCCAATTTAAGGTTATGTTGAGTCCTTTGCCTTTAGCGACTGCTCCAAGATACAAAATTGTGGTAATTATTTCCACGTTATCTTTCCACTGTTTTTTTTCCTAATATTTGAAGTGCAGCTTTTGAGTCTGTGTGTGTGATTGCATTTTGAGTGTTTTGTGCAATCACATATGCGAATGCCTGTTGTATGGCAAACAGCTCAGTTTGGGTTGATGATACTAGTCCTCCCAGTCTCCAGTATGCCTGTACGCTGGCCGTGCAAAGAGCAGCGCCAGCACTCTCATAGGAGAAGCTTCTTCACCATAGGGTTATAAAACCATGGAACCGCCTACCCGACGACTCAATAAATGTAAAGCCATTACTGAAGTTCAAAACCCACTAGAGAGATGGTGGCTCTTAGGTAAATTCAGGTAAAAGAGCATGGGTCCTGCACTGTGAGGGACGTATCTACCCCTTCCTCTCCCCTCCAATATTTTCTATGCGCATTTCTCCGTGGTTATGAGCTGACATTATACTGACCAACAGACAGCCCGCTACGTGGACGACCGCGGCGACAACACCTGGGTGATGGGGCACGACGAGCTCAGTGTCTCCCTCATGGACACCCTCAACGACGACAGCTTCTGCAAGAGAACACTGACAGTCTGTAAGGTTGGTCACTCTTTGTCGTGTCATTTAGCTTATTAAGGCCAGTAAAGTATTGTTGCCAAATTCAACGAAGTTAATCACTTGCTTTGGCCAAGCTTGGCGTGGTCAGCTGTCACCTCAGGCTCACACTAGCTACGAGGTCACCCAGGTCAGTACAGCCTGGACACTAAGGACAACATTGGGGTCACCCAGGTCAGTAAAGTGGTCACTACTCTTAGTCCTCAAGCCAGGTGAGTCAATAGAGCGGTGTTCTACATGAGAGTGACATCGTACAGTACAGATTGGTCACTACCAATGCCTCAGGATAAGAAACAATGGTCACCCATATTATTGCAGCAGAGTATGGCCAGCTTAGTGCCGCACCTGACGAGCAAGACCAGCATGTTTGGGTCTATGGGTCTCGGTAGTACAGTCGGGTTCATTCTCCACTAAAAAAATCAGCAATTCCGGGTTCGAATCCCGGGCAGGACATAAATCGTTGGGTGTGCTTCCTATCACCTAATGCCCCTGTCCACCTAGCAGTAAAAAGGTACCCAGGACTTAGTGAGCTTGTTGTGGGGTTTCATCTTGGGCGGGGTCAATAACTGAATCCTGAGGGGGACCTCAATATAAGACATATATATATATTTATATATATATATATATATATATATATATATATATATATATATATATATATATATATATATATATATATATATATATATATATATATATATATATATATATATATATATATATATATATATATATACACACTGGCTACCTGCCCCCGACACAATGAATTATTAATAAATGCAAACTATGTCGCCATGATCGAAGGAAAGATCTATAGGTTTCGTAAACACGTAAATGTTTGGTGAAACCTGACCAAAATGCTTGTAAGTTAGCTTAAGGTTGTCTTGTGACTTCTGGCGGCTCATCAAGTCCAGAGAGAACAGCTTTAAGCGAGACTTCAGACCCAGGGATAAACAGGAAGGTGCTGATGACAGCTCGCGAAGCTAAATGTCATGTACAAACCAATTTATTTTTAAATTTTATCCAAACTATTTGAATTTTGTTTTAAATATATTTAAGGAAGGAAGTACCACCTCTGGCTGGAAGAAGAGGACTCTTAGCCTCGGAGGAAGGCACACATAACGCATTAGAGGCGGGTATTTAGGTCCCCTCCAATACAGTTTCTATGTTCTTTTCTCCTAACCACCCCTTCCTGTCGTGTTTTGTTATGCTTTATTAGATATTTAAAGGTTACGAGATGTACATTGGTTATTATTACAGTGAGTGCTTAAGGTGATGGAGCTCCTCCGCTTCCTGACAGGAACCGAGGGCACAGCAGACGTTTTCCCTCTGGACCACCACACTGAGGCGCTGTAATAAGAAACTGGCAGCCCTTAGAACTCTAGTTGTTGCTGTCAATAAACCTGGAACCCAGTTCTTTGAGAAATTCCCAAGGCACTCCTATCCCCAGGAACCATGCATCTCAGATGCTATGGGAAGAAAGGTGTATTGAACTTTCAACCACCTGTATTTGACTGATTTTGCTATTTCTCTGTGGTTGGCCGCCCCACCTGCTTGATCAGCTCTAAAGTGTATGTAGGTGTCAGCTAGGGTGGATACACATGTGTAGTCCCACACCAACTGTCTGCCCCTCTTCCAGGGTTATATTGTGATGCCATCTGGGCGAAGTGCAGGGTCATCCGGGTTTGGGTCTACTAGGGTGCGAGGTTCTCTCTCGGCTTTGCATTGAGCTGAGGCAAGGCTCCTCTTGATGATGCAAGATGATGATGATGATGAAAACACCTATTTAAATGTACTTTTTGTCGATAGCACCAATAACAGGATGAACGACACATATGGGTATGCTCATTCACAGGATGAAGAACCCATCGGGTGCTTTTCCTATTAGGGGGTGTTGTACATGTTCCTATGGCGGTATGCTCACTCACAGGACGAGTGATGCTGCCCAATAACTCGCCTTCCGGGGTAAAATTTAAACAAGAAATCCATGTTCGAAACCCTACTAAAACTGACGTGAAGATGTGGCCGTGCCGGCAGGGTGAGGAGGTGAGGGTGATCCATCACTTCCACATGACGGACTGGCCAGAGAGGTCGGTGCCGGCCAGCCAGCACGCGCTCAACCTGGTGATGGCCGCGCGCACCGCCAACAGCCTCTACAGTAAAAACCCAGTTCTCATTCACTGTGGGTAAGCTTGTCCTATCTTGCATTAAAACATGTATTGTATGTATGTATGTATGTATGTATGTATGTATGTATGTATGTATGTATGTATGTATGTATGTATGTATGTATGTATGTATGTATGTATGTATATTGTATTGTATTGTATTGCATTGTAAACATATGTTGTTAAATATGACCGAAAAAGTAAGATTAATAATTCTAACACGAATTTTCTCAATATTTCTTATGTTTCTTTTTACTGTCGATGGTAATTGAAAATTCAATTCTCCAAAATTCATTTTTATTTCTAGTCTGACGCGACGCTTGAACGTGTTTCGTAATAACTTATTACATTTTCAAAGACTTTAGTTTACACACATACAACTGTAACTTGAACACACTAAACAGAGTTTTACTTATGCTAAACACTTAAACAGCTTGTCTTATATACTCGCATTTGGGTGAGGTGATATATTGCAACAGTTCTGGATGAGGTGAACAAACTTTTGATCAACACAAGACAGAACATGGAACATTGGGTATAAATTGGATATATGAGAGAGAAGAATGGAAGTAACTGCAAAGGGCCTATTGGCCCATACTTCCTCTTGATGCTTCTATATTGGTACGGAGTCTTGAAGTGGGTAGAATATAGTTGTGCATTAATTGGCTGTTGATTGCTGGTGTTAACTTTTTGATGTGTAGTGCCTCGCAGATGTCAAGCCGCCTGCTATCGCTGTATCTATCGATGATTTCTATGTTGTTTGTTAAGACTTCTCTGGTGATGGTCTGGTTGTGGGAAGAGATTATATGTTCCTTGATGGAGCCCTGTTGCTTATGCATTGTTAATCGCCTGGAAAGAGATGTTGTTGTCTTGCCTATGTACTGAGTTCTTTGGGGCTTACAGTCCCCAAGTGGGCATTTGAAGGCATAGACGACGTTAGTCTCCTTTAAGGCGTTCTGCTTTGTGTCTGGAGAGTTTTTCATGAGTATGTTGGCCGTTTTTTGGGTTTTATAGTAAATCGTCAATTGTATCTTCTGAGTTTTGTCTGTAGGGATAACGTTCCCATTAACAATATCTTTCAGAACCCTTTCCTCCATTTTATGAGTTGTGGAAAAGAAGTTCATGTAAAATAGTCTAATAGGGGGTACAGGTGTTGTGTTAGTTGTCTCTTCAGAGGTTGCATGGCGTGTCACCTTCCTTTTTATGATGTCTTCAACGAAACCATTGGAGAAGCCGTTGTTGACTAGGACCTGCCTTACCCTACATAGTTCTTCATCGAATTGCTTCCATCCTGAGCTGTGGCTGAGAGCACGGTCGACGTAAGCGTTGACAACACTCCTCTTGTACCTATCTGGGCAGTTACTGTTGGCATTGAGGCACATTCCTATGTTTGTTTCCTTAGTGTAGACTGCAGTGTGGAAACCTCTGCTCCTTTCCATGACTGTTACATCTAGAAAGGGCAGCTTCCCATCCTTCTCCATCTCGTAAGTGAAACTCAACACAGAATTCCACTCGAATGCTTCCTTCAGTTCCTGCAGACGTCTGACATCAGGTACCTATGTAAAAATGTCGTCAACATACCTGCAGTATATGGCAGGTTTCAAGTTCATGTAAACTAAGACCTTCTGTTCGATGGTACCCATGTAGAAGTTTGCAAACAGGACGCCTAGGGGAGAACCCATGGCGACCCCATCTACTTGCTACTTGCTTGTGCCCGTCAGGGCTCAAGAAGGGTGCCTCTTTAGTTCAAGCTTGGAGTAGTTTCCTTAGAATGTTTTCTGGTATGTCAAGAGGAGTACTGTCCGGATCACGATACACTCTGTCCGCTATCATCCCAATTGTTTCATCCACGGGTACGTTGGTAAAGAGTGATTCTACGTCTAACGAGGCTCTTACCCCTGTGGCCCGTGTTCCCCACAGTAAGTCAACAAATTCCTTTGGAGACTTCAGGCTGAAAGCACAAGGTACATAAAGAGTCAGCAAGCTGTTGAGTCGCTTCGCCAGTCTGTACGTGGGTGTGGGTATCTGGCTGATGATTGGCCGAAGTGGGTTTCCAGGCTTGTGTGTCTTGACATTTCCATACGCATACCCAGGTTTGTATTCCCAATAATCTTTGGCAGGTGGAGTCCGGATTTCTTGGCGTTCACAGTGGGGGGGGGGGGGGTACAGTGTGTCACTAAACTAGCTACGTGATGCTAAAATCCTCATCACACAGGATGGTTAGTCATACAGGGCCATATGTTCAGTAGCCTGCACCGGCAAATTTTGGGTGCATTATGAGGATAACCTCAAGAACACGAGAGTGAATAAAGTAATTGTAAAGTTTCAGGTACGAACCAGGTACCAGGTCCTCATGCCAACGGGTCTGAATGGTCTAATAACTGAGCATTCGGTGATGTAGTGTGGGAGATCATGCCGCAGTTCCTGCTCACAGAGTTTGCACCTGGAGTGCTCAGGATTGGATGGCCCGTCACCTGTAGCCACCTGCCACAGGTAACGGTAACCCAACCTGATCCTGGCAACCACTGTGTCGCACAGTCTGGTCGACGTTTTGTGCTGCCCATAAACATAGGTTTCAGATCTTAACAAATCATAGCATTTTATGCTAGTGCTTTCAGGTCGTTGGGAGTCAGTAATTTCTCTCCTATCAGACCTGAGTGTTTGGAACAATATAGTTTTGACAGCAGAAATGGGGATACCTAGATCTAATTCAACTTCATCTTTGTTACACGCTAAATTGGCTGCAATGTCTGTGTCACACATAATCACATACAATCACACATAAATATAACCCATCATAATGACTCAAAAACCTAGCCGTCGCTATTGGCAACAAAAAACTTTTTCTACACTAACAAATTTTTCTTTTATTTTCTGCACTCTTCCAAGCCCAGATATTTCTATACTTTGTCTACAAGTATTGTTATTTTGTTACATTTATGTCATTTTACCATGTCTGTATTGATGTCATTTGGACTCTTTCTTAGACACTATTTTATAGTAAGAATAATGGTGTGCTATCTCTTGATCATAAACAATTGTTTGTAACAGAGCTGGTTGTGGCAGAACAGGGACCATCATTGCAATCTGGCACCTTTTGGATGAATTCCTTGAAGATCGAATGGCCAACATTGTGAGGACTGTTGAAATGATGCGCGAATGTCGAATGAGCATGGTACAGACTGAGGTGAGTTCATCCTGTCCTCAGGGAGGCGGCACCCTGGAGGTAATCACTTCAAAACCTCTTCATAATTAGTGTCATTAAATACTCCCTATCCAAGTTTAGACTAGGTTAAGGTTACATTAGGCTGGGTTAGGTTTCTTACATTTGGTTACGTTAATATGGTGTATTATCTCGAAGATGTGAAATATGAAATTCAGAAACTATTTATTTTATATTTTTGAGTATCTCCTAAAATTTTATTTACAGAAAACCAATTTCTTCAGAATTTCGAAGAAAACTAATTATGCATAGATTTTTTATATTTTAAACCAACGATATATAATACAATAAAGCTATAACTTGAGCATATTCTCTGTTTAAGACAAAGGTTTACCTGCCACTTTACAAATAGACTATTACTGGAATGGTAATATGCTTTCAGACTATCACAAATATCAAGATAACTATCCAGGAAGTTTTAGGGGGAGGTTTGATGTCTCGTTCTAATCACGTTACACTGGAAACGTGTTCAGTGAGTTATAATAATAATAATAATAATAATAATAATAATAATAATAATAATAATAATAATAATAAATATAATAATAAGGACGTTTCGGTCCGTCCTGGATCATTATCAAGTCATGTGATAGAAGAAATGATAGATTGAAGAAGATTAAGCCACCCAAGAGGTGGCGCGGGCTTGAATAGCCCGTAAGTGGTATTTTTTAGAGAATGTATGCTTATTTATTTATTCAATTATTTATATATATACAAGAAGGTACATTGGGGGTTAACAGAGAACATAGAATTTAAGTTGAATTTATATTCTTGTAAAGCCACTATCTTGTAAAACCACATATCACATTGAAAATGTTTTTATTGTGAATTCACCATTTACTTTATTTTAAATTAAAATGTGTTCCGTAGTACTGGGGTAATATAAGTTTTAATGATTTGAATGACATTTGTATTTCAGTTCCTCATACAAAGTAATATTCCCTGATATTTCAGGATCAGTATGTCTTCATATACAAATGTTTTGAAGATTTTAAAGAGAAGCGTAGTCAATATGAAACACATGCTGGTAAGTTTCATTTGTTTCTCGTCATTACTCTTTATTTGTCACTGTAAAGAACTTAAATAAAGTGAATTATATTTGTTTAATTATTGTTGGTAAAATAATAATAAGGCTTTGACCAGACCACAGACTAGAAAGTGAAGGGACGACGACGTTTCGGTCCGTCCTGGACCATTCTCAAGTCGATTGTGGACAATCGACTTGAGAATGGTCCAGGACGGACCGAAACGTCGTCGTCCCTTCACTTTCTAGTGTGTGGTCTGGTCAACGTAACTTCAGCTATGTTATAGTGACTCATCGCCTGCAATAATAAGGCTTTTAAGTTTTATATATATATATATATATATATATATATATATATATATATATATGTATATATATATATATATATATATATATATATATATAATGTCGTACCTAGCCATTTCCTCGACACACAAAGGCACTGTATCACTGCAACAGTCGAGAACAAATTCACAACATCCGACTTTTGGGTCTTTGTTTGGAGGACGGGCGGCACTTCGGTCCATCGTCCTGTGGAGTTGGACGCTTCGAGTAGCTTGGCTTCTGGATTGACAGCACGTCCTCATAAACAAAGGCCAAAGTTCATTCTATGCACCTGCCAAACCCGCTGTTTATGAATGAAAATGGTTTACACACGACTCACAATTGTTGACGTTATATTGAGGTTATCTTGAGATGATTTCGGGGCTTAGTGCCCCCGTGGCCCGGTCCTCGACCAGACCTCCTTTTTGTTACACCCCCCCCCCCCCAGGAAGCAGCCCGTAGCAGCTGTCTAACTCCCAGGTACCTATTTACAATAATATTAATTTATATTTGATAAAAGTTCAGTTTTGAATTAACAGAATGTTCAAACTGATGAATGCGTCTTTAGGGTTGACCGCTGGATAGAATGGACTTGGTCCGAGGACGGGTTGCCTCCAGTTGTCTGTAAAGCTTCGCTGACTTTCTGGAGTTGTTTTTTCCAGTAATTAGTTCAGTTCATTTATTATGCACCCCATGCCCATCCTGTGTGCGGTCAACCCGTTCTCGCACTTTCTTAGTCAATATTGACTTATTAAATACGTGCATATGTAACATATTAAACATACTAGTTTACCTTGAAAAGCTTCATAGAAAACACCGACCTTACCTAACCTTCTTAGTATGTTAAGATAAGCATCCTATTGCTTCGTAATTACAATTATTACTTATCCTATACCTATAATAGATTAAGTAATAATTGTAAATACGAAGCAATAAGATGCTTATCTTAACATACTAAGAAGGTTAGGTAAGGTCGGTGTTTTCTATGAAGCTTTTCAAGGTAAACTAGTATGTTAAGTATGTCACATATGCACGTATTTAATAAGTCAATACTGACTATACGAAAGTGCGAGAACGGGTTGGTGCGGTAGTGGAAAGGGTTACAGAGGCACATAATAGGCTCAGGGACTGAACCCCAAAAATTCATTTAGTTAAGCAAGTTGCAGTCTAGGGTGGCGACGTGTCACTAGCTCCCAGCGCCGCTGTGGGTTGTGACTGCTGCCCGGTGAGGCAAACAAAATTTCAGCGACTGATGAAACTTTTATTATGCAGCAATCTCAGCAAGATAACTTGAGGGAGTCACGGGGCTCCTCCAGAAAGATGCATTACATTACATACAACGGCGGGAAAATTTTGTGTAATGCAGTATTTCTTAAATTGAATGTACACATTTTGGTAAAAATTTAGGTTGGAAACACAGTAGTATGATGTATGGGACACGAATATGTTTGTTTCATAAATATATTACAGTAGTTCATACTCAAATTCATGTTAAGTAGACAATATTTATAAGCAGTTTGTTTTTAATTTGGTGTTATTATTTCAGCAACGTACGAAGTAGTGAGATAATGGGTCGACACCGTGGGAACGCCTTCACCCAAGCAAGACAACACCTTCATATATGATCAGGCAGTATCACTTAGTTTATTTGGTTACTTTAACCGCATAGTTAAAAAAGTTAAGAGAATTGAGTAAAATCTATACAGTATTCTAAATTAGAAGGTCATCTAAAATTAAGATGAAATAAAAATGATCTAAAATTAGATCATCAGCATAATGCCGATCAAATCCAATGTGTTCCAACTTTAGAACTTGGTAGGAAATGGCATACAGTAATCACCTGATTATTGTATTTGAAGATACAGTATATAGCCAGAAAGGCCAAACATCATAATGCTTTTAATTTATCAGTGATGAACAGTACAATTTTTCATCTGCAATTCTGTTCAATGTTCAGTATAATACATTTCATTACTTTGATACAATTTGTTTTTCATCACAGTCTTTAATCGGTTTGTTATCATTTTGTTTAGCCTTGAACATATGAAGAACATTAAACTATTACAAGAGCAGTGTATGTATTACAGAACATTGGTGCTTTAAGGGTATTGGTATTCAATACAAAGTTTACTTGTGTAGAAAGGTAAGCATCATAAAATATTCCTACAATACTTAGAAATATATTGTAAAACAAACAACAGTTTGTTTTGCACACAAACATTAATTGAAGCACGAATAGATGCATTAGAAGTTAAGTCTTTCTCTGGTCAGAGCTATGCACTAATTGTTATTGCTTAAATAAATATTGAACAAATCCATATTATCCTTTTTTTACCAGTAACTTATATCATGTATTAAATACTGTATAATGATATATTTGACCAAGTTACAGTATTAATGGAATGTTTGATACTTGAATAATGTTAAATTTAATAAGTAAAAATATGATGTATATACGTAGATCATTTATTGCTCATGTTATTATCCTGTCCTTACATTAAGATTTAAATGGTACAACTATGGTATCAGATTTAAAATCAAAATTTTAATTAATCCCTATTGACAGTTAATTGTTTTTTTAGATTAACTACCGCACGTCTATGGGTCATCCAATAAGGTTAGCAGACTTCAAGCCTAGCAGATGTTACCACTGCTAGGCTTAGGCTCGGCTACAAGTACCTCTGGGAGTTTGTAACATCTGCTGATGTAGATTTGACTAAATGTAAACTCTGTCAGCAGAACTATTCGCATACTTTGCGTCATTATATAATGGAATGTGAAAAAATCGCGGAATTTAGAGATAACACCATCAATGGTGTCCAAGAAATGTGTAAGTACTTCATTCATAATGATGTGCTGCCCGAAATCTTAGCGAAGTATCCAAAATTTGCTTACTGTAAGTAATGCACATGACTGTAAAGCTGCCGCCCAGTTGGGTGGGTGTGGAGCAAGACTAGTAACTGTGTGACTCACTATAGATGTAAAGTGCCTTGTATAGTGACTGTTGTGAGCCTCTTGTTGATCACTTGTGACACAAAAGATTATTGATGTGTGTATTTGTGTGGATGATTAAATTTGTATGTGTATGTATATATGTATACGTATGTATACATATATACATACATTTAGGAGCCATTATTATTATTATTTACATTATTATTTAGATAATAAATAATAATACATTATTATTTAGGAGCCGGTCGGCCGAGCGGACAGCACACGGGACTTGTGATCCTGTGGTCCTGGGTTCGATCCCAGGCGCCGGCGAGAAACAATGGGCAGAGTTTCTTTCACCCTATGCCCCTGTTACCTAGCAGTAAATAGGTACCTGGGTGTTAGTCAGCTGTCACGGGCTGCTTCCTGGGGGTGGAGGCCTGGTCGAGGACCGGGCCGCGGGGACACTAAAAGCCTCGAAATCATCTCAAGATAACCTCAAGATGTATATGTACATGTATACATGAGTATGTGTGCATGTATATATAACATTAATAATTGTGTAACTAGCGTCAAAAGATTGTTATTTGCTTAGCTAAACGAACTAGAGGGTTCAGTTCCTGAACCAATTATGTGCCTCTGTAATCCTTTACACCACCGCCCACGGGATGGGTATGGGGTGCATAATAAAGAAAGAAATTGAATAGATTAACAATAAAGTTGATATAAATATATTTGTTAATGTAGCCATGATGTGTTCATAATTCCTTACATTTTTCTTTTTTGAATAAATAGCATTGACACAAACTCACTTTAAGGTATTAGATTTTATGCTTTATAAATTGTAGACGGTGAGTCACAGTAACGTGGCTGAAGATATGATAACCAAACCACACAACAGAAAGTGAAGAAACGACGATTTTTTTTATTGATTGCTGCCGCCAGAGGTGGCTAGTTTATTGTACACCCCATACTCATCCTGTGAGCGGTAGCGCAAAAGCATTACAGAGGGCACAAAAGGTCTTTATCAGACCTCATCTTAGATTATTACATAAACAATTTCATCTGTCCTTCACGCCTTATAGCTACATGTCAGCTAGTTACAGATAACCACATAACCACTAGTTACAAAAACCACCTAATTATCGCAGGGGACTTTAATATTGACCTCTGCGAGCCAGAACACCCTACTGCTGTTAGCTTCCTCAACTGTATGAATTCCTGCCTCCTCATACCCTTAATCACTAGACCAACTAGAATCACTGATAGCACTGCCACGACTCTAGATCACATCTGGACCAACATAACCTCTCCGCTTACTTCAGGTATAATCACCGATAGCACTACAGACCACTACCCCACATTTCTCTTAACTAACATTAGCAAACCACCTCTAGAAACAAGGGAGTTAAGCTTTAGGCTGCACAATGAAACTGCTATAAACAATTTTATAACTGCTGCTGATAATGTCAACTGGGAGTCCGAGTTAGGTAACATAGGGGACATCAACCTAGCAGTGCAATCTTTTCTACAAACAACTCTTAGCCTTTATAACACCCACTGTCCTAGGCTTACAAAACAAGTCACAAGCAAAAGGCTTAACAATCCTTGGCTTACAAAGGGAATACTGAAATCCATTAACAAAAAACACGACCTTGAGAAGAAGTATAGGTTAGGAATTGTCTCCAAAGAATTCTCAAAGAATTACTCATTATTGCTAACTAAGATAATTAGACGAGCCAAAACTAATTACTACGAAGATAAATTTGCTCAAATAAAGAGCAACATTAAACAAACTTGGAGCACAATTTCACAAATATTGGGATCAAAGAAATCTTTAAATAACAAACCGACTCTCCTGTCTAATAACGATGGTCAGCTTTCAGCCTCTGATTCTGCTATTGAGTTCAATAGGTTCTTCTCTTCCATTGGTTCATCCCTTGCAAATGATATACCATCTTCCAGTACTGACATTAAGGACTATCTTACAGGTAACTATCCACAGTCTCTGTACCTAAAGCCTATTAATTCCACTGACGTCAATGAGATAATCCTTTCCCTTAAAACCAAGTCTAGTGCCCTTGAGGAGATACCAACTTTAATATACAAAAAAGCCTCCAGATCTTTAGCCCCTGCTATTGCTTTGCTCTTCAACAAGTCACTTGAACTCCAAACCTTTCCAGATATTCTAAAAAAAGCGAGAGTAACGCCTGTCCACAAATGTGGTGATCCCACAGATGTTAACAACTACAGACCTATATCAATCATGCCAAACTTGTCAAAAATTTTTGAAAAACTTATATACAAGCAGCTTTACTCGTATCTAGCCAAACTCAATATACTTAGCCCTTGCCAATATGGCTTCAGACCCAAAAAAAGCACTAACGATGCACTCATTAGTATGCTTAACTCGATTCATACAGCCCTTGATAAAAAGGAGCTCCCTGTTGGGTTATTTGTGGACCTGCGTAAAGCTTTTGATACTGTCAACCACCATAACCTTCTTCTTAAATTACATCATTATGGAGTCAGAGGGCACTCCCTACAATACCTCGAGTCCTACCTTACTGACAGGCTCCAATATGTTTCTGTGAATAATACAATTTCTCCCACCCTACCCATCAACATTGGTGTTCCTCAGGGCAGCATACTTGGCCCTCTCCTCTTTCTCATCTACATTAATGACCTTCCAAATGCCTCCCAACACCTCAAACCAATTCTATTTGCTGACGACACAACCTTCATTTACTCCAGTCCTGACCCTCTTGCTCTAAATGCCACAGTAAATACTGAGCTAAATAAAGTCCATCATTGGCTAACTGCCAACAAACTCACCCTTAACATTGACAAAACCTTCTATATTCTGTTTGGCAATAAATCCTCTAGTCTTATAAATCTCAAAATAAACAATACCCAAATTTGTAACAAATTAGATGGCAAATTCCTTGGCATTCTCATTGACAACAAGCTGAATTTCCAGGGACACATTCTAAATATATCAAAAAAAGTTTCAAAAACTGTGGGCATTCTTTCTAAGATCAGATATTATGTACCACGCCCTGCTCTGGTGACTCTCTATTACTCCCTTATCTATCCTTATCTCAACTATGGTATTTGTGCTTGGGGTTCTACTACCCAAAATCACTTACGTCCTCTAATTACCCAACACAAAGCCGCTATTAGAACAATATCCAACTCTGGCCCCAGACATCACTCGGTACCCCTACTCAAATCTCTTAATATGTTAGATATTAAGTCACTGCACATTCTCTCATGTGTATTATACATATATAAAACGCTAAACTATAATGCCAATCCTGATCTTAAAAGCTTCATAGAAGGTTGTAACAGAACCCATGAGCACCACACCAGAAATAAATACAGTTTTGATATTCCTAGAGTACGTCTTAATCAAACTAGAAATGCTCTGCAAATCAAGGGGCCCAGAACGTGGAATGACCTTCCCAACCATGTTAAAGACTGTCCCTCTCTCAACCAGTTTAAGATAAAAACTAAACACTACCTAATAAATTCCCTGTAATCTACCTCACTCCTCTATTGTCAACCCATGTCTGTTATTTTCTTTTTTTTTTCTTTTTTGTAATCAACACTGTTTGTCAACCTATTGTACTTGTGCTGCTTTTTCAGTCATGTTCCCCCTTTTTTTTTATCTTTATTTGTATTTGTTCTCAACTTCTTTTATTCTTTATGCTCAATTAGTATTAAGTTCTAGATATTAATGTTTTTCTTGCCCGAAACGCATTGCGTAATAGTGGCTTTAGGCATTGTATGTACTAGCTCTATCTATATATCAATCCATTAATGTAACATCACTTGTATGTATATACCTTACCTGAATAAACATCTGAATCTGAATCTGAATCTGAATCTGATAATGTTCTATTTCAAGAGGTATATATGTAGGTCTTATAATGGTAGGTCTTATCGCTAATACATAATTGTTTGAGCAATGGAGATATTACAGTCACAGGGGAGCTGCTGTTTATTATTAGTCTTCATAATACTGAGTTTCTTAATCTCATATGTCATTCATCTTCTGGGAGCGATATATGGATACAGCGCAAGGATTTCAGGTATTTTATCTTTGGTAATAAGATAGATTGCCATATCATACAGCGTGAGCTTAGATTTATCTCTAAATGGCTCAATTTTACTACAATCCAAGATATAGTGTTCGAGTGTGTGTCCCTGTCTTTGTCCACACACTTTACACTTTACTTCATCTAGATCCATATACAAGGCGAACTGCCAGAGATACTTATAGCCAAGTCTTATACGAGCTGTGACAACATCTGTTAGTCTACTGACTTTGTTACTTGCCCCATACACATGTTTTACTTCACACATTTCACTGTGATGAACAATAGACCTGCTAGTTCCAGTTTGCACTGTTCTACTTTCTTCAAATCCATCCAGGAGTTCTGGTCTAATGACACTTTTAAGGGACCTATTTGATAACTCAAGATTCCGTTCAATACTGTCTTTATTTACTGCAGCCTTAGCAAGGGCGCCAACTTTATGTTCCTGCATACCAATGTGAAAAGGAATCCACAACATTTTTATATTTACCCTCTTGCTAAGTATGTGTTGCGAGTAGATTATCCCAATAATATACTCGCTCCAAATGCATTGTTAATATTCCTGTCAACCTTTGGAGATGAATGAGGTGAGGCGTTGCCCGGGCAACACGGTGAGGTGTTGCCTGAGCATATAAGCAGCAGAATAGCAAACATTAACTAGTCTACTTTCAAGTGTGGTCTAGAGCAGACACTTGCGAGATACTGTACCGACGCTCAGTGCGCTCAACTCACACCAAAGTATCACCTGTGTACTTCTGTATATTCGACCAAATATATATATAGTATCTTAGTGTCTGTGTTTATTTGTCACCATACTTTACGTAACAATAGAACCGTTACAAGCCCTTTGATCCTGGCCGGGAAGGACTGACCGGACGACAATCCTTAACTGTTCACCCGTCAGAGAATAGGTTGTTAAACGATTTGGCGGGTCATACTCCGGGATAAACATTAGGATTAAGGACCTACCCGAAACGCTATGCATGCTATAGTGGCTTTACAAGAATTTAAAAACTGGCTTTACAAGAATTTAAAAACTTTTATATATAAATAAAAAAAAAATCCGCCGACGAATCTTCTTGTGTGCGATGGGACTTAATTGTATCTGGCATAATTAAAATCTTAACTTAAATAATTAGTTTGTTAGACAATATATGATATTCAGATCTATAAATTACTTTAGAAAGGGCCTATAATGCATATAAATATTAATTTACACATTCCTGGCGCTATACGCTAGGAATTTCAATACGTTGTTCAAATAATTTTAGGCAGGGAGTCTCTGGGTCGGTTGGTCGCTACGGGGTCATCGACGCCGACCCGGTCAGTCGTCAGGAAGCAGCCGTGGCGTGAGCATCGTCGGTCCCGTGTAGGTAAGGCTGATCATTTTTTTTTTTTTTTTTTTGCAAATATATCTCAAATATGAGCAGTTGGGAGGTATGCATGAATATATAGTCTACCTCCACCTACAATGCTTAATGCATTATACATTTGTTCGCTATTATAGCATTGAGTTTTGTTATGTCTCCGAGGGTCATTGTTTCCCTATTTTTTTTTCATCCGGGTTGTGTAGTATTCAAATGTTTGTATTCCACTAATGCTAAATAGTCTGTCGTCTCTCGGATATTGTGGAAGATTT
Organism: Procambarus clarkii; assembly: GCF_040958095.1. NCBI lineage: Eukaryota > Metazoa > Arthropoda > Malacostraca > Decapoda > Cambaridae > Procambarus > Procambarus clarkii. The sequence continues at coordinate 35,311,030 of NC_091192.1, forward strand.
TTGAGGATCATGATTTGCCAACATTATATGGGTAGGATATTATGTAGAATACACTTCCCCAGTGTTAAACTACCCCGTCGTCAGGCTAGGCTCGTTAACGCGGCGGTCGTCTCCCCCACATCCCAAGACGCATTTATTATCGACTTTCATGTACCGTGTATTAAAAAGTTTTTATCGTGTATAAATTAATTATATATTCTATAATTAATTAGGCGTATAGTAGGTTCGGTATTTAGGTTCTGTTGGCAATTATTTTCACTTGAAGTATGTGGAGGGAGAAGCATTTACAGTTGCCTGTCCTCAGGCCAGGCTCCCCTACGCCGCCGCCTGACCCAAAGCCTCATTCATCAATTTTCTCGCTGTGTGTTCAGAATTATTCTCGCGTATAAGGTAATATTATTTCATGAAGTTAATAGTTAACAACTAAGTTTACTGACAAGCGACAGTTCAATGTACAAATACTGCAATAGTTTAGTTTAGTTCATTTATTATGCACCCCATACCCATCTTGTGGGTGGTAGTAGAAAGGGTTACAGAGGCACATAATGGGCTCAGGGACTGAAGCTAAGCAAGTTACGATCTTGATACAGTTTACATTTGGTCAGATCTACATCAGCAGATAATGAGAATTCCCAGAGATACTTGTAACCGAGTCTAAGCCGAGCAGTAGTAACATCTAGAAGTCCGCTGATATTACTGGATGAACCATAGATGTGTGGCTCCTCTTGCTTGATAGTATGATACTGCAATAGATGAACAACTTCCTAACAGGAAGGAGCGGGGACACCCCTCCGGGAACTGAATTTACCTGAGGGCCACTAACACTAGTGGCCTCGATGAGGGCAGTAAGCCGGCGGCTTGTCAAAGGTCCCCCTATTTGACCTGATGATCCTTTCCAGCTGTATTCCAGGGCTCTGGATACACAACTGGTCGGGCTCTAGATACACAACTGGTCGGGTTCCGATTACATAACTCCAGGGGTGTGACTTGTTGGGCTTTGGGTTGTGCATGGTTGTGCTCCGGTTCGTACATGGTTGTGCTTCAGTGGTTGTTTGTGTACTAGTGCTCTAGGTTTTTTGCTAGGGCTTTATGTTTATATGTTTGCTAGAAATTCGGGTTTCTTTTTTTTTGTATATAGTTCAATTGTTTGATATGGCTCCATAGTTGGTTTCTAGGACAAGTGGAGGGTTTTAGGTAGCGCTAAGAATTTTGTTTGGTCGAGCTAGGAATGGAGTTTGGTTGTGCTCTGGGACTGTTTAGCTTTATGGGGGTTGGATGAGATGTATACTTGCTAGACTTACGGTTACACAACTGGTCAAGCTCCGGTTACACAACTGGTCGGGCTCCGGTTACACAACTGGTCGGGCTCCGGTTACACAACTGGTCGGGCTCCGGTTAAATAACTGGTCGGGCTCCGGTTAAATAACTGGTCGGGCTCCGGTTAAATAACTGGTCGGGCTCCGGGGGTGTCACTTGGGCTATGGGTTGTGCATGGTCGGGCTTCCGTTCGTGCATGGTTGTGATCCAGAGGTTGTTTGTTTGGTTCGTTCATGCTAGGCTTGCGGTTAGACAACTGGTCGGGCTCCGGTTTCATAACTTGTCGGGTTCCGATTACATAACACCAGTGGTGTGATTTGTTGGGCTTTGGGTTGCACATGGTTGTGCTCCGGTTCGTACATGGTTGTGCTCCGGTTCGTATATGGTTGTGCACCAGTGGTTGTTTGTGTATTAGTGCTCCAAGTTTGTTTGCAAGGGCTCTGTTTATATGTTTCCTAGAAATTTGAGTTTCTTTTTTTGTATATAGTTCAATTGTTTGATATGGCTCCATAGTGTGTTTCTAGGACAAGTGGAGGGTTTTAGGTAGCTCTAAGCAGATTTTTGTTTGGTCGAGCTAGGAATGGAGTTTGGTTGTGCTCTGGGACTGTTTAGCTTAATGGTGGGGGTTGGATGAGATGTATACGTGCTAGGCTTATGGTTACACAACTGGTCGGGGTCCGGTTACACAAATGGTGGGGCTCAGATTACACAACTGGTCGGGCTCCGGTTAATAACTGGTCGGGCTCCGGTTAAATAACTGGTCGGGCTCCGGTTAAGTAACTGGTCGGGCTCCGGGGGTGTCACCTGAGTTTTGGGTTGTGCATGGTCGGGCTTCCGTTCGTGCATGGTTGTGATCCAGAGGCTGTATGTTTGGTTCGTTCATGTTAGGCTTGCAGTTAGACAACTGGTTGGGCTCCGGTTACACAACTTGTCGGGTTCCGATTGCATTACTCCGGGGGTGTGACTTGTTGGGCTTTGAGTTGTGCTCCGGTTCGTACATGGTTGTGCTCCTGTTCGTACATGGTTGTGCTCCAGTGGTTGTTTGTGTACTAGTGCTCCAGCTTTGTTTCTTTGCAAGGGCTTTATGTTTGTTTGCTAGAAATTTGGGTTTCTTTTTTTGTGTATAGTTCAATTGTTTGACATGGCTCCATAGTGTGTTTCTAGGACAAGTGGAGGGTTTTAGGTAGCTCTAAGCAGATTTTTGTTTGGTCGAGCTAGGAATGGAGTTTGGTTGTGCTCTGGGACTGTTTAGCTTTATTCGGGTTGGATGAGATGTATACTTGCTAGGCTTACGGTTACACAACTGGTCGGGGTCTGGTTACACAACTGGTCAAGCTTCGGTTACACAACTGGTTGGGCTCCGGTTAAATAACTGGTCGGGCTCCGGTTAAATAACTGGGCGGGCTCCGGGGGTGTCACTTGGGCTATGGGTTGTGCATGGTCGGGCTTCCGTTCGTGCATGGTTGTGATCCAGAGGTTGTTTATTTGGTTCGTTCATGCTAGGCTTGTGGTTAGACAACTGGTCGGGTTCCGATTACATAACTCCAGGGGTGTGACTTGTTGGGCTTTGGGTTGCACATGGTTGTGCTCCGGTTCGTACATGGTTGTGCTTCAGTGGTTGTTTGTGTACTAGTGCTTCAGGTTTGTTTGCTAGGGCTCTGTTTATATGTTTCCTAGAAATTCGGGTTTCTTTTTTTATATAGTTCAATTGTTTGATATGGCTCCATAGTTGGTTTCTAGGACAAGTGGAGGGTTTTATGTAAGGCTAAGGAGATTTTTGTTTGTTCGAGCTAGGAATGGAGTTTGGTTGTGCTCTGGGACTGTTTAGCTTAATGGTGTGGGTTGGATGAGATATGGCCACTGCCTTTTGACGAAAGGCGGTGGAGTTTCTGATGGGGAAGGAAGAGACAATTGCGCATCGCGTTCCGCAAGGCACGGTGTGGCCAGCCTGGGTGGCATAAAAAGCGCGGGAAGTCAGGCTCTCACTCCCTCTCCCGTTCCGGTCCACGATTCACGAAGCGTTGAGCTACGCCATGTTATCATTTATTTAAGTTTCCCTAAATTAATTTATTACTTTGTTCAGCTTTCAGTTATGCCTTGTATTTACTTACTAATCCTGTTGCAGCGTTAAGGCAGTGTCCATTGCTGTGGGATACGCAAATAATTTTGTTTTCACTTTTGAGACCATTATTGTTTTAATCTAGACCAACTATTCCATGAATAAGTACTGTTTAATTAACCAATCTATCCCATGAACATTAGCTTTAATCTATCCAAACTATACCATGCATATATTACTGTTTAACCTAACCATCCTATACCTTGTATAGTCCTGCTTTATTCTACCCAAATTATCCATGACTATCACTGTTTACTCTTTTATTTGTTCAGCTTAAATATAAGTATATTATAATACGGTCTTAAGCTATTTACTTGTTCAGTTTCAGTTTGTCTTGTATTTACTCCGCTATTTATTCTCTGTTTTCTAACACTGCTTAAGCCTCATGCCTCTCTTGCTGTTTTGGCCTCACTATGTTATTTATATTATTTATTTAAGTTTTCTAAAATTAATTTGTTACATAGTCCAGCTTCAGTTATGCCCGGTATTTACTTAATAACACTTTTGCAGTGTTAAAGCAGTGCCCATTGCTAACGTTTTCACCTTTCCACAGTGGCGAGAAGCCGGATCATGCAGCTACTGCAACACGGAAGAGGGCTCGGGCGGCGTCGACGCGAGGACAACAGCGCAGTGGTGCAAGGACGCAGCCGGCCAGGGCCAGGACGAAGCCCGCCCGTTTCGCCTCCCCCTCCTCGGGGGGCTCCTCGGGCGGCTCTGATATGGACGGCGACCACACATCCCAGAGGCCCACTGCCGGCATAGCGGCGGGTGGCACAGCGTCGCAGCCTCCACCCCTGTCGGCCGACGGTTGGACGACGCTGCAGGCGCTCATCGCGCAGGCCCGGGGGCCCTCTCACGCCACAAGCCTTCCGGCCATGGGGACCTCCGAGGCCGACCCTGCCGCGGCTGCCACAGCCGCCCTGCCCCCCTCCACCGACCGTCGCCCACGGGCCAGGGCCAGGGGGCATACGTCGAGGCGACGTGCGTGTTCCTCCAGTCCGTCCTCCTTCGACGAGTCCCCCGAGGAGAGAGCGCCCCCCACTTTTTCTAGCCCCTGGCCGGGGCAACTCCGGGCGACCACGGGCTCCAGCATCCCACTCTTGGGCGTGCACGTCCCGCAAGCCCTTCGGGAGAAGGTCTGGGCAAACAAGTATGTGGACCTCGGGCACTTGCTTGCCTATGAGCGGGAAACAGGTTCTTTCGAGTCCCACTCTGCGACATTCTCTGACGCAAAGCAGCCTGGTAAGAAGCAGCCGCCCCTGACGCCGGACCAGTGGGCGCATGGCATTGACATCTACGTCGAGAAGCACCCAGCGGAGGCTCAGGCGCTGTTTACCTATGCGCGTTACGTGAAGACCATGAAGACGACCCTCAAAGGCGACTGGATGTAGTACGATAAGGCCTTCAGATGGGACAGGGAGAGGTCGGGCAGGTCATGGTTGGACTACAGGCTGGACTTGGAATTTCGCTCGGTGCAACGCATCGCCCAGGCCGCTGCTCAGCCGATGAGGCAGGAGGCAGGGCGACCGGCAGCACTTTCTCTCTCCAGCGCCCGGGCAGCTGGGCTACCCCCGGGCTACTGCTTCGCCTACCACTCGAGGGGGACCCGGCTGCACTTTCACCTCATGTTCATTCAAGCACTACTGCCCACGCTGCCGAAGGAGGCACCCTGCCTACAACCCATGCCCTCCAGCACGGCCTCGCGACGAACCCACACAGGAGCAGCGCCCACGTCGCCACCCGCAAGTTACGGCTTCGAGGAGCTAGGCTGGGCTCCAACTGGTTACGCCTCTCTCTTTCTGGTCTAGGCGGGGCCCTCAGCCGCCTGTAGAAGGGCTTGCAGAACAGTACTATCGCGGTAGGCAGGTGCGAGAGTGTCGTTTCCTTCCCAGTTCGGTAGCTGTAGTTGCTTGGCCACCCTGAGGTTTCCCTCGCGGCCAGCGGGCACTCGGCCTGCTGGCCTGCGGGGTGGGGGTGCAGCGCTCGTCCCCAAGTGTTCCGCTGTCCGCAGCTACTACTTTGACTTTACAGCCATTCTACTAGTAAGCCCTACCTTGTCAGGTAATTCCTTCTTCCTTGGCGGCTCGGCCTCTGGCCTGGGGTTATTTTCTTCTCCAAATACATATCAGGCTTCCCCAGTCACTATGTATTTTCTGCCGCCTGATTATTCTCCAGCTAGGGTTTCCCTTATGTTATGTTGTTCACTTTGGTGTCCTGTTATACTTAGAATTAGATTTGTTACATTCGCCTCACTGCTAATTCTAGACATTAAACACAGAACACAGAAAATATAGGACATTAGGTTTCTGCAGAGTTTGTTACTAGGCTATAAGATTACGTTATTTTACTACGGGTGTACAATTTAAGATGTTTCATGTACTTTGAGTTAGCCACGGCTATGTTATACATTTGTTAAGTCCTATTTAGAAGCCTGTTTTACTTCTGCAGAATTATTTATCGTGTCTAATAAATTTACGCCCCCATGTGTTGGTGTCTTCCTTCCGCTGATCAGAAAGTATACTTGCTAGGCTTAAGGTTACACAACTGGTCGGGGTTCGGTTACACAACTGGTCGGGCTCCGGTTACACAACTGGTCGGGCTCCGGTTAAATAACTGGTCGGGCTCCGGTTAAATAACTGGTCGGGCTCCGGTTAAATAACTGGTCGGGCTCCGGTTAAATAACTGGTCGGACTCCGGGGGTGTCCCTTGGGCTATGGGTTGTGCATGGTCGGGCTTCCGTCCGTGCATGGTTGTGATCCAGAGGTTGTTTGTGCACTAGTGTTCCAGGTTTGTTTGCTAAGGCTCTGTTTAGATGTTTGCTAGAAATCCGGGTTTCTTTCTTTTGTATATAGTTCAATTGTTTGCTATGGGTCAATAGTTGGTGTCCAGGGCAAGTGGAGGATTTTTGGTAGGGCTAAGCAGATTTTTGTTTGGTCGAGCTAGGAATGTAGTTTGGTTGTGTTCAGCTGGGACTGTTTAGCTTTGTGGGGGTTGGATGAGATGTATACTTGCTAGGCTTAAGGTTACACAACTGGTCGGGGTCCGGTTACACAACTAGTGGGGCTCAGGTTACACAACTGGTCGGGCTCCGGTTAATAACTGGTTGGGCTCCGGTTAAATAACTGGTCGGGCTCCGGTTAAGTAACTGGTCGGGCTCCGGGGGTGTCACCTGAGTTTTGGGTTGTGCATGGTCGGGCTTCCGTTCGTGCATGGTTGTGATCCAGAGGTTGTTTGTTTGGTTCGTTCATGTTAGGCTTGCAGTTAGACAACTGGTCGGGCTCCGGTTAAACAACTGGTCAAGCTTCGGTTACACAACTGGTCGGGCTCCGGTTACACAACTTGTCAGGTTCCGATTGCATTACTCCAGGGGTGTGACTTGTTGGACTTTGAGTTGTGCATGGTTGTGTAGGGTTCGGTGTTCAATGAACGAAAAGGACATGAGCAGTTTAAATTGCGAACGCATACCAACGAATAACGCTAGTATCTATATAACAAATTTATTGTCGTGTGGAGTTGATTTAACTTCCAGATACGTTTTGTTTAATAAATATTAAAGATTTAATGGCTGTTTATGAAAGATATTATATAAATACACATTCTACTTCTTAATATCACCAATTAAATTTGCGACAATTTGAGCCATGAAATGCGACGACTGGATCACTGTGTACAGGAGGCTGATATGGCAGCAAACACTCTCCAGGCGACCATATATCTTGGATAAGTCGCTCCACACAATTGTCGCTTGGACCGTCGACTTCCTATGGCGTCACCTCTCACATATTTACGTCTCATTTCGTTATGAAATTAGATTATTTCAGAGTAAAAATAGGTTTGATCATGTTCTACGTGTAGCACCAACATTATAGTAAGTAAATATACCATATTTCTTCATTACTTACGTAATGCTAGGACGATTTGTGTAGTTTTGGGCCGATTTGGGTAATTCTATGGACCGCTTGTGGGGTTTCCTGCTTCGTGGATTTTACCTGGTATCTTTCTGCTAACACCACTGTAGCGAGTAAACAATATACTCACTCCAACCTCTCATTAGCTTAACGGTGTAACTCATTAGCACTAATTACAAAGCTATAATCTTTTCTCTAATTACAGGTAACATTTCTTCCATCCTTCCAATCTATTAGAGGACGATGAGATGAGGTATAGTCCAATCATATAAGCAATCAAGAAGCGATTAATCATCAGTATAATTTCCAGTGATTCAGTTAACTTCAGTACAGATGTTTCGGCATTACCACACCTCTTCAGCCTCAAGAATGTAGCACTCGGTGTATGCAGTTCTAATCGACTCAAAGACACTCCAACTTTGACACAGCAGACAGCAGACTACAACCACATTGAGTTTAGACACCCACCATTCCTTATCGAGCCGCCACGCTCTCCCACATAGAGCTCCGCGACTCCAGCCTCACTTAGCTCTCTGCTTTGCTGCTCCATGTTCTGTCTCAAAGTCTACGACACTGCCAACAACTAACTGCTGTAACTTGGACTACTAAATAAATATGAAAACCCACTAAACACTATCTAATTTACCCGACAACGTAACATAATCGTATGTTACACCACATAATTCAGCGTTTCTAAATGAGTTAGGGCCATGTGCAGGGAATAGTAGAGGACACATTTTTTCCATATTTTGTCCTCTTCCTCGAGTTTACTGCATTTCCTGTGATTCTTGAGAATAGTTACAGCTGTTTCGTCTTTGGTCCTCAGAATATACAGTGGTACCTCCGTTTTCAAATTTAATCCGTTTCCAGAGACAGTTCGAAAACCGAAAATTGTCCCATAAGACATTTTGTAAATTTAATTAATCCATTCCACACCCCCAAAAATATTAACTTAAATACATTTTATACATACTGTACTACTACTTATATTTTGTACTACAGTATGTACAAGTACATCTTACCTTCATTGAGGACTCTTATTGGCGTATGGAAGAGTGAGAAAAGGGGGGGAGGAGGAGGAGGAGAGGTGTTAGTGTTCGGAAGGAGAGTCCCCTTCCAATATAACAGCAGTGATGAAATTTCTGGGGTATTCTCTCTTACATTTTGCAGGCATACCACTAGGACCTGGTTGTGGCTCACTGCTTGCTTGTCTTACTAAGAATCTGTCTATAGACTTGTTTTCCCCACATTTTAACACTTGTCTATAGTGAGACATTGCATTGTCTCACTGAATGATCTCTTGTTTTTCCTCTTTCGCTATCCTCAACTATTTTCTTAGGTTGAACTTTACCACTGACTTTCTTGGAACCCATTGCGTGAAATATAATAAGAACTTTTATGTTCAGAAACCAAAAAATCACAAAAACGAATAGAAGTTGTTTGCTTATATTTTTAAGGCAACACCACAACATAGAGGTCCTGGGATCAATTTTTGCATAGGATGGAGATTTTTAGCCAGTTTCTTTTCACTTGATGTTTCTGTTCACCTAGAAGTAAATAGGTACCCCAGGAGTTAGGCAACTGTTATAGGTTGCATTTTGGGGAAGGTCAAGTGGTGGCATAGGGGACCCTAATAAGCATAACAGGTTTCCTGTTCCCAACAATGGAAAAATTAGAATAATAAAAGCTTGATACAATTTGATAGGGTGGGTTGGGCTCAACATGACAGAGGGCCTGACGGCATACTTGGTTTATTGACTAGTGAAAGATAGATTAATCAAGATTTTCAGTTGGCTCGGTGTCTGATCTTAGGGTAGATACTATTAAATCATAATGATTAGGAGAGAGAGACAGAGAAATTGGGTGACTTATGTTGGATTGTTCATAACTCGGGCAGCATGCAAATTTTATTTTTATTTAATTTGCATGTATGAAGCTTATTTCACACAATTATTAATTGTTGTCATTTGTTTAATAATAAATAAACTTAATTTACTATACAATTTATTTAATTGTGAAAGACACATTTGTGTTATATCATGCACAATGAACCACGTGAAAAAGAAACAAATCTGATATACGTACAATGTTCACATTATCAAGCACGATACAATTTAAGGGTTACAGCTTTCACAACTGTAGTGTTCAGCTCTGTATATACACACACCAGAAAAAAGGATAGGAAGTAAAAAGACAGTCATTCACTACACAGGTTAGGACTTGGAGTTGGGTCATGAAGTTGTGTACAGCTTGCATTATAAGCAGTACCATACTTATACCAGTGATCCAAATCAGATTTCACAATGGATTAACTGGTTATTCAGATTAAGAGAGTTAGGATTAGGAGGTGTGTACTGTACATTTTTTACCGTAATACATTTGTTAAGCAGTTCAGTATCTTTCAACAATTTTTGAAAATGAACTTTTTGACAAAAAGGATTTGATTTAAATATGAAAGCTCCTCTCTGAGCCATCATTGAACTGATCCATCAAGCAACATCCATCGGTGTCCTCGGTCAATAATCATGCAAAGTCAGGCAATGTTTGCCTACTAATGCTACCCTATAAGGTCATATTGTACTGAGGGAATCACTGGAGAAATTAATTAATCTAGTCTAGAAATGAGCCATCAGAAGTTAATAACAAATGGTTGGTTGTGCCCTCACCATAACAAATGGTGGGTGGGCTGTGTTCCCTCATCACACAGGTGTGGGAACAGTCAAACATGCCCTTTACACAGCAACTAAGTTTTAATCAATGACATTCAGACTTTTAAGCTCACACAAGAAGTATTATAAATTATTTGTAATAATAATGGAATGAAGGACATATTGTATAAGCATGACCAATAATACTGTATATCAAAAATCAAATTTCATGGTTCAACACAGAAGAGTGGTGTGCTAAGTACTCACTAGATAACACTCAGTGTGTGCGTAGCATGGTACAGATCAGTGAACCCTTGGCACTAGTGCTGACACCTGGTGGGTGGTCAGGCAGAACTACTAATAGTTAGGAGGCGTTCCTATTTCGCGGTTACCTGCGATGCCAAGTAAGTAAGTAATTATCAAAAGAAGGCACCAAACCGGGAAGGCCCGTTATGCCAAGTGAAGGACTGAAAGGACTCATATTTTTTATGGATTAACCTCTGAAGGCTATTTCTAGGATGACTTAATTAATTTCTTCAGTGACTCCGGCACAATTTGACCCTGTAGAAATGCTTGAAAATTTTCTGCCAAGCTGTACAGTATGTCACCACTGCCTGACTCTTCATAATTCATGTCAAGTACACATAGGGATCTTACATGGGGAATCATCTTAATAATTCAACTCCAACTCTTTTGTATTGTATTGTCTAAAAATAGATTTAAAAAAATACTCCATACAATTAAAAACTCCATAGCCAATGACTAGGGTCTGAACCTAATCTGTTAAAAAAAAGACTCCATTATCGTTTTCACATGGAAAATATTTGTATAAGGTTGTGATTCATTATTGATAATGCTTGGGCAATGTAGCTACAGTATATATATCTCAGCTACTATATATATAAAGCTATTAAAAGTCATGGCTTATTTGTACCTGTATTGATCAGCTTATAAAACTTCAAAACTTTAAATAAAAAATTAAGAACTGCTACACTGTTCAAGAACAATCTACTATACATAACATAGTAAACAAGCTAGGTAATTATTTGGGGTTCTGTACAATAACAAGCAAACAATTGGACAAAACCAAGCACTGCAGCAATACATACTTATATGTGGCTATTTTTGCAATGAGCTCTTTTGTCTTAATTATACTGCACCTGACATTTTATATATAAATATATTATATACAGTTTTAACAATGGTAAATACAATTTGGCACATACTTAAATAAACATATGATTCACGCTTTGTGTTTCGTGATGGAAACAAATGTATAAAATTATAAATAAAAATGCTGAGTATCAAATGATAATAGATACCATATTAACCTAGAGCATATCAATTTTCATTATATCTTTACACCATAACAATACATTGTGCAGTGCATTTCTTTAGTGTGTGCGGGAAAAGTGGTGAGGTATAAATGCTTTACATAAAGTTGGAGTATGAAAGTGTTATGCATGCACAAGCCTGGAATGAGGTACCAACCAACCAAGCAGCAACAACCGCAGGGACTCCTCTGAAACCGAAGGGGTCACAACAAACCAACGGGAATAGAGAAAAGAGCACCCTGCCCCAGAGCAGGACGGCTCAGATGGAGCATGAGCAGGCCACAGGTGAACAATGCCCAAGACAACCCGTGAAAGGAGCAGAGGGAACAACAAAACCGGAGTAATCCGATGTGGCTCCGCCAGCGCTGCACGAGACAGGGCCATGGTATGCGGCCATAAAAATGGCCCTGAACCACCACAAGAGAAGAACAAGACCACAACAACAAAGAGCGCAGTACACCAACGAAGAGACAAAGAAAAAGAAAGACCGCCAGAAAACCCCATACCGCTGCCAAGACGAAGCATACAGGTGGGACACCTTCAAAAAGTCACCTGATCACCAACAGATGGTGATAAGACTCGAGTCAAAAGTACCAGACTAGAAGACTCGAGGAGAAGACCAAACCAGCCCCGCCACAGTCCGGACCGACCAAGTAAAAGAGGCGGAGCCACGGGAAAACCCCTGGGTGCGGATACCGAGCAAGCCGCGCTAGAACCAAGGCAGTCAAAGAACCAAAAGGAATGCCTGCCAGGGAACCAGGAACCCAAACCCGGGAAAGAACCAACCCAGCAAAGCAGACACGCCCCATTCGGGAGGCACTTCCCTACCCCGAGACCCCTGAAGGAACAATAAACCCGATAACAGACAAGAAGCCGCTGCTTGCAGAAACTGCCAACTGGAAACTCCGCAAACAGCAAGGGCAAAAAGGGCAGAGAAAACCTAAGAGCCAAGGCCCAGGCAGAGGCCGACAAGGAACCGAGCCCCTGAGATGTGAAGCGAAAAACTATGACACCGCAACCCACAGGAGCGGCACCAAAAGCCCCAGCAGGGAAGAACTAAGCATGCTACTGCACTAAAACAAAAAGGTACTGTCCAGAAAAGAACACAAAGAAAAGCCTCAGCCGGGGCCAGAAGCCAAGTGCCTCCTGCCCCTATGAAAATGAACTGTAGGGGCAAGAGTGGGTGAACGGAAGCTATATACATCAGCAGACATCACAACACAGAAGCTGGTAGTGGTAGACAAGGATAAGAGGAAGAACTCAGAGCTAAACCGGAACACCGGACCTGTGCTACAACAGAAAACTGAACAAGAACTGATCCCAACTAAGTACGAGCATGAGAACAGCCAAGGCGCACCTACCAAGATATCCAACAAGGTGTAGGAGAGGAAGGAAGACGTAAAAATGCAACGAAAAGACCCGAAAGACAGGCTAAGTACCGGAAGCCAGGGACAAGAGCAAAAGCAAACAGCAACAGAAGGTACATGATCCATATACACAGACTAGGAGAAAGCGAAAAACAAGACACTTACCCAAACTCAAGTGCTCAGGAGAGAAGCAAACCCCACATGAGCACCAAAACCCAGACCCCAAGAGCAGGAAACATGACTTCCAACCCATAGGAGGAAGGGGAGGGGCACAGAAGGATTATATACATGGCGTACACATATAAAGCATACGTATGTGTATATGTAACATACATAAGGTCGAATCCCATGTCAAAATCCAACCAGAACATCAGCCAGTGCAACCCACGCCCCGCCCCCACAACGGTCGCCCAAGGCAAAATCGGGGAACGCTCCAAGACTATCGTGGAAAAACATCTTGATAACTCATGAAACCAAAAAGCCAAAATCTGGAATTGTCAGGGTAGGTCAGGTTAGGCTAGGGCAGTGTCATACCACTGCACCATGGGAACATCAATGCAATGGGGAAATGTTGAACATGAAAAGCAGCACTCGCAAATGTCAACTCGGACGACCACCGTGGAAACGCAACACATGGGCCAACCCAACCGCTATATGGGTCAGACTTCAACATGGTTCGGAACATAAAAGGGTGCATCCAGGCACTGAACGATGGGCAATGAATAAGTGTCTTGTGTCCGGGCTGACAAAGTCACTAGACCGTATAATCTCACCTGTAGAGCAGAAGCACTTTCTCTCAGCGCAGGAGAAAGTGCGGTGAACACCGACGCTTGTCTACCACGAGCGTAGCTCTCATCCTGTAACTACACTTAGGTAATTACACCAACCAAAGCAAAACAATCACCCACAGCACATGCGCAGGACACATGAGGTCCGAGCTGCACCACTCAAACCCTGGGGTGGGTGCCAACAAGGAAAATGGAACCATAATTAGGAATGTCGAGACAAAGGAAGGAAAGAGGCGACTATTAAAACCGGAAACAGCATCGAGAGAGGAGAAAAAGGACAAGAGTACCAACTAGTCCTAGAAAGGACTGGAGGTAAGCCCTACCGGAAGACGATAGACGTTCCAATAATGCAGAAGCATCAAAGAACCACTCAAACCTTCGAGAACCAAGACCAACAAGCACAAAATCCCGGAGGCCCAGATGCTTCCAAGAGCATCCGTGACTAATGACAAGCAGTAAGAATGCAGAATGAAAATTGCAGTAATGTGAGTGTGCCTAAGGAGTACAGTGATGCAGGTTTAGTCCCATCACATGACTTCAATAATCTTTCTACCCTAAAGAATATTCTGTGGTATCAGAATTTTGACAAATTCATTCAAAGAAAGAAGTAATTCAGTTAGTACTATCAGTACTATATTACTGATACTTTTCCTGTGTCTGTAAAGTTTAGATACTAAACTAAATGCTCCATGGGCTTTCAGGCCCTTGCAGTCTCCTTAGACTCATAAAAAAATAAAATACATAACAGCTGGTTCAGTATGCTATAATAATAATCTGATATCACAAATAAGATAAAAGCCTTTACTAATGTTTATATTATGTATTATCACATATAAATATCAACCAACTTATCAAGTAATGCCAATAGCATCAACCAAAACTATTACAGTAATTAAGTTCAAGAATGAATATACTGTATCGTAATTACTAGATAAAAGTATTGACCTCACTCTTGGTGCCAACCTCACACTTGCATACTCACACTGGACTGTTCACTCTCGATGCCACCCTCACACTTGCATACTCACACGGCCAGGGGCCGAGCGGACAGCATGCTGGACTTGTGATCCTGTGGTCCCGGGTTTGATCCCGGGCGCTGGCGAGAAACATTGGGCAGAGTTTCTTTCACCCTATGCCTCTGTTACCTAGCAGTAAATAGGTACCTGGGAGTTAGTCAGCTGTCACGGGCTGCTTCCAGGTGTGTGTGTGTGTGTGTGTGTGTGTGTGTGTGTGTGTGTGTGTGTGTGTGTGTGTGTGTGTGTGTGTGTGTGTGTGTGTGTGATGTGAAAAAAAAATAGTAGTAGTAGTAGTAGTACTAGTTAGAAACAGTTGATTGACAGTTGAGAGGCAGGCCGAAAGAGCAGAGCTCAACCCCCGCAAGCACAACTAGGTGAATATATTGGACTGTTCACTCTCGGTGCCAACCTCACACTTGCATACTCACACTAGACTGTTCACTCTCGGTGCCAACCTCACACTTAAGTTCTATAATATGCAGCACCAGAATTGAGTTCCCCCTTGTAAAGTGCAAGTAAAAAATCTAGAAAGGACTAGAGGCTTGTTATGAGACTTGTGCCAGAGATATAAACTTAGTAGAAAACACTAAGAGGACTTAATGACACTAGAAGAGAGAAGGATCAGAGGTCATATGATCATAATAAACACGATACTGAAGGGAAGGGAACTATCAGGAGAAAGGGCCAAGCCATTAATTACACCTATACTGTATATATAGGACTTGGATGGGATCAGGATAAGGATTTGGGATGGGATGGGGGGAAGGAATGGTGCCCAACCACTCGAGCATCAGGGATTGAACACCAACCTGCATGAAGCAAGAGCCTCTACTGAACAAGATACTGAGGTAAATATATGAAGTGGATAGAGACAGACTTTTCCAGATAATGGAAAACAGAATGAAGAAGCACAAGTGGGGGCTAGAAACACAAATAAGTTGGAGATTAAGAAAACACACGTTCAGTGCAAGTGGTAAACAAGTAGAATGCACTTGAAGCAGAAATCATAGGAGCCACTTTAATTTATAGCTTTAAAAGCAAGTATGACAAAGTAGAAGAAAGTCAGGACGTATAAATGCACCAGTTACAAAAGCTATGAGGTAGGGCACTAGAGCTCGCTCCCAATAGGTAAGGATGAACACACTAAACTGCACTTTCTCGGCATTAAGCTCATGCTCACGTAGCTCCCTTCACTCTTATTTACTAAAACCATATCGTCTTCAGCAATAAACTTTTAGTACAGTATAATGTTTGTGTCAGCACAATATTGTCTGAACATCAAGGCAGCTTAAAAGTAAAGGAGTTCAGCTTATTAAACATATACAGAACTGAACTATGTACTTAAAATTATTTACACAAATTTGTCCAGACCATACAAATCAGTTCATGGCCTTTCATAAAAATATACTTTCAAATAAAGGTTATTTTTTCCAAGCCATAACTATATATTGGTTGTTACAAAACACAATATATGTCACGAAAACTAAGTCATTGTCATACTGACTAAAACATTCTTGTGCAGTAATGTCTACATTTTATAGATACAATTTTGCTATGTTGTCAAGTTGCAATATCAGTGACCAGTACAGTGTAAGATATTTGTAATTGTTTGGCACATTAAAATGTGGACTGGCAACCACTGATGATACATGTAAATGAAACTTAGACTTTGAAATCTGAAATGGCCCTTCTTGTACGCCAGAAACATAGCCACGCAACACACAGGCCATGTTGGTAACGATCACAGCAAGATCATATTAAAACCAATATGAATTACCTAGAAAACACAACAACTTACTAAATATATAATTCAAACAAGAAAAATAAATAATCCAAAACCATGATAAATATTATTGCACATAATGCACAGTATGTACTTCAGGTGGAGGGAGAGCATCTTTTGTATATACTTTAGATAAATAAATAATGTACAAAACCTAAAAGACCCACTAAAATTTAGTGAATCCTTCCACTAAATTGCACTCATGATGAAATGGCATAATAAGCATTAATTAGTTCAAACCAAACAGTCTACAAATATAATTTCCCTGAGTTCACATATGACTGCCACTCTTCCATTTATGAACAAAAACATCATTAGATTTTATTGTTGCTTTTGTTTAGCTGTTATTGCATTACTAAACCACAGGCTAAACCAGCCATGAGATTATCATCTTCACTCTAAGAATTACACAGATGTCTGATAGCAGCAGATTCAGTTAACAGAAGCAATTAACCCTTTTGGTAATAAGAAAATGCTAGCAAACCTCTTCCCTAGAGAGGGTTATAAAATATGGCTTTAAGAATAAGTCACAATATCATATCTTTATGATCTTTCCTGAAAACCATTCCTGCCATACTGTACTTGTGGCTGGCAAAGTTTGTGTTATTAAGTACCCGATACACGTATATAGTTTTATCCCACATGCAGTTAAATTTGGAGATCAGTCGATTGCAGTTGTAATCCCTTTTAAATAAATCTTTACCTCTAAGTTCATCACTTTCAAAATTTATATCATATTCATGAAGTAGGCCCATAGCATATACACATATTTTGTATTTTCATGAATTTGGGAGTATAGTCATGATCACTCTTCCACATCTAAAATAAAATTGGTAAAATAATCATGGTAAAACATTTGTGAAGGTTAGGCAGTGATACCATACATAATGATAAAATTTTCTATTATCAGTTGCCTTCAATTATTGAATTGAGGAAGCAAAGCATGTCATATGACTTACTACCTCCTTCCATGGTGTCCTGGATTAGCTGTTCCAACTACTTAGATTGATGAGTGGAGTGACAGCCTTGCTTCTTATAGGGTTGGTGTTCAATCCCCAATGATCCAAGTGGATGGGCACTGTTCCTTCACTTCATCCTCAAGTCCCAGCTCCTTGTCCTCATATCTCTTCCAAGTGCTCTGGTGTTTAGTCACACCTAACTTAGTGCTCTCACTTCATAATTGCCTTACCTTAGTTAACCGTTTATGCCATATGTACAATGCTCTCAAAAAGGTTAATAGCTCCAGACTAAAGTAAAATCTATTAAAATTATACATGAGTATTGTGATACATTCCTTCTTCTTCTACTACCAGAAATCATATCACCTAAGACCAGATGGCCTAAATTATATAGTATCTAGGTTAGCTACAATTATTAGTTAACAATATATAATTATGCTAAATAGCAAAAAAAGACTACAGTACTATAGCCAATACTGTACTTTATATGATAAATGCCATATATTTAATATGCTCTGTAGGTATATTTAAAAGAATGAGCTTACAAGGATAAGAGTATTACAATGTACACTGTAGAAGTACCGTATTGTACATTAGTGTACTTCAGTTCTACCTACATGAATGGTGGCACTTTTTTAGCACAAAATTGAGAGGCAACTTTGCCATTAAAATAAACTATTCTAAAAGAATAATAAGCATTACTTGTCTGTTTGAATAGACCACAAGAAGTTTGAAAAAAGCACCAAATCCTTGAATACATAGAACAGAATACATTTCCTTCTATTTGCTAGTATAAATAGTGCAGGCTCTAGGACACAAGATCAGTTCTGAATACTGTCCAGCAATTTTGAGTACATGAATAAGGCCACCCTCAGCACCCCTACGGGTATACAGGAACCTCCAAACTATACTACCCCACCAACACACCCAAACACAACACACAATTGCTGGCAAAGTAATTACCTAATCAATATAAAAACAGGTTTAGACATTATGTAGGTGGTGTCCCAGTTTTAATCATTCTTACAACAGCAAAAAGTGAACTAGCAGGGAATGAAGCAAATGAATTCAAGAATTTAACCACAGAAAAATTAATAATAAGTGTTCAGGCTAGATTAAGCAAGATGGAAAAGTGACAAAACTTATATATAAAGTGAGTTGTCAGTAAGTAGATTAGGTTACAGGCTAGAATTGAAAGTCATGATAATGTCATTGAACAAATGTTTCAGGAAACTCAGATCCTGAACAATTAGCACACTGGTCTATGTCCGCAACTCAGAACTGAGGGACCTGGTTTCAATCCCGAAGTGGAACAGAAATGATTAGGCATGTTTCCTTTCATCTAATGTCTCTTCACCTAGCAGTAAATAGGTACCCTGGAAGTTAGGCAACTGTTCTGGGTTGCATCCTGGGAAGGGTGAGTAGTTGACCTAGGGGGATCTTGATAAGCTTAAGTACAGGCGTCCAATTCCCGATAATGGAAATTAAGTCAAAATTAGAGGAGATTCTAGGTAGAAAGATAGCACAGTAGCTTCTATCTTTTGCCAAGGTCCCCCAGGGTCAATCGTTGGCCCATTCCTTCAAGAGCACAGTGCGGTACACAAGTTTGCACTTGTGTGGCTCAGCCTTGGTTTCTGGCACTTCGAACCCAGTGTCCGAATTTGGGCATTTTCCACAATTCCGCCAGTATCAACTGGTCAGCCCAACAATGTACCTCGCTAATTCAACCTTCTTCTCTGTTATACTCATCTGGAGTTTTTGAGATGGGTCTATTGTCATTTGTATGATAAGCAGGTGGCTGTGTTATTGGTATCCCACCTGTATCTTTCTTCACAGCAGCAGTATGAAGTTACCTGGTGCTCATTTTGCCTCTGTCTCTTCAATCCTTTCTTCGATTTCAGTCTGGGTGGTACTGTCCTTTTTGTCATGATTGTTTCTTGATAGGCATCTCATGCTCAATACTGTCACCTCTTATCATTTGGCATTGGCAGAGCCACTGTTGCTTGTGTTAGGCATTGACTTAAATTCAGCACTGTTCCATAGGTTGTCTTGTACATTTTCTCACTTCCAGCCTGATCATGCTCCTCCCAAGCTGTCTTGGTCTCTTGATAGGGTTTTGGCATTGCTCTCCTCTCCTTGGTTCACAGATGCCCTTGCCCCTTTGGCTAAAGATGTCTTTGTTAATACTGTACAGTGTTTTTGTTAGCTTGCACCTTTGGGTGCCAGGTGCGGACATTCAGGCTCTTCTCCAAACGGGGAAGTACCCACCTAGCACACAATGAAACTACGACGATGCTACAATGTTCAAACAAGTTTTAACCCGTCCTAATAAGTTGTAACAACCAATATACCAAGTTGTAACTGTTCTAATACGTCATAAAAACATTATAACAAGACATAACAACTATTACAAGCTGTAACAAGCAGAAAATGGGGACAATTACGTTATGTGTTTGCAGGGTATTGCTTTTTTGTCCCTGGCAGATGTTTTCTTCATCTGCAGCCTTCTCCCTCTTTTCTGGGCAAAGAATGCATCAGCTAGCTTTCAAAGAGGACCATTGGTGATTGATGCTTGGTTGGTCCAGCCAGGGGTGCATCATTTATTGTCTGGTGGCAGCTCTTCGTTGCTATCTGCAGGCCACTAGTTCTGCCTTGGTTGATGCATTGTTGGTTTACCACTTTTCCTTGGTCCTATGTTCCACATTCTCGTTCCTAAAGTCATCTGTGGTGTTATTAAATCAACCCATCCTCTTGTTTAGATAGTAATTTTTGTAACTATGTGGGCCATTGTACATACTGTATATTGATGTAATGAGCAATTAAATAGTGGAATTTGATACTATTCACTTTATGGAGTCTGGGAAATATAGAGCTAAAAAGCAAACTTAAAAATTCCTAGGCCTAGTATAGCACATATACTGTATGTCGTATATTAAGCCTAGGATGGTTAGGCTAGGTTTTATTAGCAAGATAAATATGAAACATTTTCTAGTTTATCCAAATTCAATAGTAGGAAATTCTAGTTTTTAATTGTCCATTACATCACTATATGTTCAATGGCCCACATTGTTACTGTAAGTACTATCTAAACACGAGGATTGGCTACATTAAATCAGGCCAGATTTATGATGTTCACAAATATGCTACATTGGCAGTGGTTTTTTCCAATATGTCCTGGGCTTGTATTTGAGCTCAGGGGTTTTGGTGGTCTAACAGAGTTCTAGCAGCCCAGAATTTGTTTAATGTTCCTAGTCCTAGTTGGTCTTGTGTTGCTCCGAGATGAGTTTTCTAGCCTGAGGCCTCTTCCTCGTCTTAGTACCTGCCATCTCTCCTACTTCTTAGGAAGTCCCTGGCTTCTTTCTGTGTGGTTATTTAGCTTCACAGAGCCACATGGGGCTCTACCAGAAACCCAACATTTAATGTAATGAAGTGCCTCTTTCTGGTAGAGCCCCAGTGGCTCTATGATTTATCCCCTCCCCTCCAAGGTTCGTCAGTTCATTGGTGGGACTTTTATTAGTTCCAGAACTGCTCCGGAGGAGCCAGCTGTGACTATTGGTACTAATGGGTTCAAACTAGTTTTGAGTGATCCAATTGTTTTGTTTTAATTGTTTGCAGAGTTGTTTGGCTGTTTCAAGGTTTCATTTTCCATGAACCTTGCAGTTGTCTGTAAAGCTTCACAGACTTTCAAACGGAATTCCTGCTTATGATGTGACCCTGTAGTTTGGAGCACTTTGAGCGAGATATCTTCAGTTCATTGATATTGTCAATGATATCGTTCTTTATGTGGGAGCCCCGGTGACTCCCACTGTAGCTCTGCCAGAAATGCATTTCGTTATATTCAGTGGAGAGTTTTAATTGTTCACTTTTTCTTTATAGAAAACCGAAGTCAGTATTGGTGACAGAGTCAGGTTTATTATTTATGTTGTGCTTCTCTGCTGCCAAATTGACCTCCACCAACGTATCGATACTGTTAATACTTGTGCCGCACAAAATCTTCTGAGCAGCTAAAGAGCTAAAATTAAGATTGAGTTCTGAAAGGCTCGGATACGTACTTAATGACATACCTTCTGTGTCTGGACTGCCACCAACTTTGTTTTCATCTCTCACAACGCAACCTGGACTTCTATCATTTTCATCCTTAGACATTTTTTGCTTATTGTCTGAAACTACAATGTTAGCCTCATTTTGAGCATCAGCCCCAGGAGATACTTTCTTCTTGGGCGAGCAAAGACACTGCTGTTTGGAATAAGAGGTAACCTGTTGGTGCTGTGTGTGGGTCACTGTCTGCTGCTGCACCTGATCAAGGGTCTGGCTGCACATTTGTTTGTGGCATTTGTCCACTTCTTGATAACCTAAATTCCGAGAGGTGAGATCTTGACATGGACCTTTGCTAATATCAGTCAGCCCACTGTCATTGTGTAACATATTATTTTTAAGCCCTTCTGGACGCTGTGGGGATGACACAACTTTTCGGGAATTATTCATGTTGGTGGCTAGGTCCAGTTGCAGAGAGGAGCGGTCATACTGTAGAGAGATGTCATCACTCTTCCCGGGCAGCCCTCTCTTTAGTTTTTGCAGTTGACAGTTTTCATTCCATTTCTCTTCCTTACATTCAAGCTTTTTACTGGATTGTGAGGTTCTAACTTGCTGCTCTTTCTCATTTCTTTTTAATTCAATAATTTTTTTATTCTTCTCTTCTTTATTCTCACAAGAAATATTTGTATTTGATTTTAAATGATTTGTCTGGCATTTTTTATTTGCATCACTTGCTATTGTGTCTTTGTTGTCTTGTCTGTCTTTCTCTCTTCTCTGGTGCCTCTCTGTACTTCGGTTCTTTAGATTACTTTCCTGCTGCTTGTGATTCTTGTCTTTTACACTGTGGTGTGACCTGTGCTTGTGTTGTTGGCTCACTTGGTTCTCATATTTTTGTGCCCGATCATCTTGCACTGTTCTCTCCTCTCTCTCTCCAGAGCTCTTGCTAAGGGTCTCTCCCGACTTCTTTGTGTTAACATCTGCAGACACGTTAGCACATGTAAATTCTAATGTTTCTTGTAGTTCCTCTTTAGATTGTTTTTGTTTTAGCGGAGTCTGTTTTTTCCTGGCTGCCTGTGCCGGCACTCTGGTTATATTTGTTTGAGATTCTATTATTGCGTTGTAAAGATGATGTTCTTGAATTTCCTTCTTTGTAGATTCCTGGTTATTGAGACTACGTCTCTTAGGTGACAACTCATGAGAAGAGCAACTGCCATTTACTTTTATTTCAGAATTTTTATGAACTGGCGGTCTATGTCTATGATTTTCAATATTATGGCAAGTTGGTAATCGATGTTTGTGATTTTCAGTATTTGAATGAACTGGTGATCGGTGTTTGTGATTCCCGGTGCTTGAATGACCTGGTGATCGATGTTCACGATTGTCATAATGTTGGTGCGCTGGTGATCGATTCTTGTGACTCCTCATTATTAAAAGAGGCTCCCCACAATGGTTTATGGGTGAAGCCTCAACCATGAGCCTTTCTTCTTTTTCCTTGGCAGGCGTACGAGAACAATGAGATGGTGACATTTGAAGTTGCATATGAGAAAGAAAATGAGAATCTTGAATGTGAATGAGAGACATGTGCTGTGGTGCTGCACTGGATGAATCTGATCTCTGTGAAAGTGGAGGAGTGGAAGATTGGGGTCGTCGTAGTCGTCGTGGAAGAGTCGCAGAACGTGGCGTCCACTGTGATGTAGCAGACCACCAAAACTCCTTTTCTTCCTGCTGAAGGAATGCAGATTAAGGAGAAATGTATGATTATTCTATATACATATATATATGTATGTGTGTGTGTGTGTAAATCACGAAAATTAACACACGATAAAAACCAGCGTTGAATGTAATGAAACACCATTTTCTAGGTGAGTCCCGGAAGCTCCCTGGAGCTTTCCCAGGCTGACATGCTAATGTCAGACTTTGGCATCAGTCATGTGTATGGAGTTCTTAGGCCTACCGGGGACCACGGCCAGAACCAGGTCCCCCTCACAGAGGCAAGGGAAGCAATGGCCTATAGAAACCCCCGTGTGGTTGGAAGCATTTTATGTCTGCCATCGACCGGGACAGGCACCCAGAAAGATAAGCGCCCAAAACAAACCCCTATTCTGGTGAAAATTGCTACCAAAAACCGAACTAGTGGATAGAACTCCCCAACTGAAAACAAGCAAACTAGTGTGACGTCACACGTCGCCACGCCGCTGTCTGCGCAGCTCCCCCCTCCCCGGGAGGGGGAAGGGGGAGCCCCAGACCCTCCACGCTGGCTACCCACACTTCAGTTCTTGAGGCTGGATGTCAAAAACGCAAAAAAAAACGCTGACCGGAGGGAGGGAGGGAGGGATGCCGGGGAGCCTCTGGGACTCACCCAGAAAATGGTGTTTCATTACATTGCTGGTTTTCTGGGGGGAGCCCCGTCGGCTCCCCGGATCTAACTACCCACAGACGGTAAAAGAGGGACTTACCCGGGAGGCGGTCGTTGCTCCCTCCTCAACTCGAAGTCGAGACAACTAGCTGCAACCGCCGACCCAAAGCAACACAGGCCTGACGGGGCCCGGGGACATTCACAAGGTAACGAGCAGCCAGGACCCTGTTCGACCGCCAAAAACCCCGCGCCCGAATATCAGACCAAGACATATTCCCAAAGACGGCAGCAAGAGCCGCGAACTTACAGACGTCATGGGCATGGGGATAGATCGCAGGCTGGCTGGACTTTATAACCCTGCGGACGACCTGGGAGACCTGAACCCGCGAACAGGGAAGACGGGAAACAGGATCAACCCAAAGCGCATCCCCAGACACAGAAGCCGTGGCGCACTAATAACGGCAAAGCGCCGCAACCAGACACAAAACATGATGCACCCCCGGCCGGACCAATCAAGCATCAACCACCCACTGACCCCTCTGGAACGCAGCAGTTTCATTCTTCGCCAGAAAAGAAGGAGACAGCTGCAAGCAAACAAAACAATCTCTACGACCTAAAGGGCAGAAACCCCTGCGCCGGAGGAGAGCATGAAGCTCCCCAACCCGACCCCCAGGGGCTAATGCCAACAAGAAAAGAGCCTTGGAGAAACATTTCCGGACCGAAGGGGCCACAACGAAACGAGGAGATTAAAGGTAAGCGAGCACTCTGTCCAAAGACCAGGACAGCTCAGGCGGCGCATGAGCAGGCTGGAGATGAAACAAGGCACGAGACAGCTTGCGAAACGGCGCAGACGTAACATCGATACCGAAGGCAAGCTGAAGCGGCTCCGCCAACGCCGCACGATACGAGGCGACAGTGTTAGGCATAAGACGGTGGTCCTGAAACGACCAAGAGAGAAAGGACAAGACCACCCTAACAGACAACGAATTAACACAACGAAGACGCAAAAAGAAACAGAAGGACCGCCAGGAAACTTCATACTGCCGCCGAGAAGAAGCCCTCAGGTAGGACACTAACCAAGAGGCCACCCGATCACCATAGAGATGACGATAGACTCGAGTCAAAAAACCCATACGCGAAGACTCGAGGAGAAGATCGAACCAGCCACGTGACGTACCGGACCGATCTGCTGAAAGAGGCGGAGACACGGGAAAACCCTCAGGTTCGGACACCGTGCAAGCAGCGCCTGAAACCAAGGCTGGGCCGGCCACCAAGGAGCCAGAAGGACAACTCTTACCTGGTAAATCTCCAAGCGAGTCAGGACCTGGAGTAACAGCCGAACCGGGGGAAAGAGGTACAGGAACCCCCACCTCGACCAGTCTAGCCGAAAGGCATCAACCCCAATGGCCTCACGATCGGGGAAGGGCACCGCATACACGGGAAGACGCCTCGACCATGCCGACGCAAAGAGGTCCACCTCGGGGCGCCCGAACGTCTGGCAAAGCCAATGGAAGGAAACGTCGTCGACCGTCCACTCCGTGGAGAGCGGAAACGAAGCAAGACAGGCCGTCGGCCAAGACGATGAACACTCCCCACACGTGAACCGCCAGGAGAGCCAAACCCAGAAAACTCAGCAGACAAGACACCCGAAGCGACTAACCCCAAAGAGGCAAGGACCGCATCGAACCCCCGCGGTTCAGGCAATGAAACACCGGAGAGCAGTCCGAATGGTGCCGAACCGTCGATCCGCGGGCGACCCGAATCCTCCGAAGAGCAAACCACACTGCCGCGAACTCCCACATCGTGCTGTGAGCTCAACGGAAGGACGGACCCCAACGCCCCTGGCGAGCACTGGTCACAAAGCCGCAGCCGAGAGACGACGCATCCATGTACACATCGAGCGAAGACTCGGGTAGGCGCCAGGGCACTGAACCCTGAAAAACCTGAAGAGGAAGTCGGCGACACAGCAGCCGACACAAGGTCCCCGGGGGTCGAACCCAGCGATGCAAGAGAGGCGGAAGGGGTGACCCCGAAGAAACCAGAACAGCTGACGAGCCAAACTCGACCCGGCGGGTAGACAACCATCATGAAGTTCAGGCTCCCGCACAGCCCCTTGAGCAACAGCCGGGTGACCCGAGGGCCCACCAGAAACAGACGAAGGCGGGACCGCAGTCGCAGGAGAGACTCCGGAGGGAGAGACAAGGAGGCGGTTCGAGAGTCCCAAACGAGACCCAGCCAAGTCCGAACCTGAGAGGGAACCAGATGGGACTTCCTCCAGTTCACCAGGAACCCGAACCTGGTGAGCTGGGAAAGAACCAAATCCCTGGCTAGCAAGCAAGCTGACTGGTTGGGAGCCCAAACCAGCCAGTCGTCGAGGTAGGCCAACACCCGAACACCTAGGAGATGCAAACGGGCCACCACGACCCGCGTAAGGCGCGTGAACATGCGAGGTGCCAGGTTCAACTCTAACGGGAGACAACGAAAGCAGTAACTCAGATGCCCCACAACAAAACTGAGCCAGTCCCTGAACCGCGGATAAATCGGGACATGCCAATAAGCGTCCCAGAGGTCCAGGGACACCATCCAAGTGCCCGGCTCCAAGAGGAGCCGAACCTGAGACAGCGTAGTCATCCGAAAGGAGGGGCAATGAACCCAGGAGTTCAGATGAGACAAGTCCAGAATGAACTGCAGGTCCGCGCAGTCCCGTTTCGGGACCGGAAACAGACGGGAAACCCATCTGAGGGACGACGTCGTTTCGACGATGCCCAAGCAAACCCACTCCAAGATGACCTGACAGAGCGCAGGGGAAGAAACCTGCCCTGCCAACCCCAAACCCCCCCCAATGGGGGGGGGCCACCCAACCCCACCGCAGGCCGACAGACACGACCCGAAAGGCCCACGAATTGTGGGACCAGGCATGGGCGAACAGCGCAAGCCGCCCCCCATTTCCTGTGGAAGCCTGTGGAAGGTGGCCCCAAGCCCCAAGGGCAGTACTTACAGGGCACCTAGGGAAAGAAGCCCTAGGCGCAGGCAGCCCGAGTACTGAAGATAACTCCTGGCTCTCGCACCCACAAAAACAAACACCACACGCGAAGCACAGTGCTGTAGTGACACCGGAGCCAGAGCACACGACCTTCACCTATAGCATCAGCCTCAAGAACTGAGGTGTGGGTAGCCGGCGTGGAGGGTCTGGGGCTCCCCTTCCCCCTCCCGGGGAGGGGGGAGCTGCGCAGACAGCAACGCGGCGACGTGTGACGTCACACTAGTTTGCTTGTTTTCAGTTGGGGAGTTCTATCCACTAGTTCGGTTTTTGGTAGCAATTTTCACCAGAATAGGGGTTTGTTTTGGGGCGCTTACCTTTCTGGGTGTCTGTTCCGGTCGAAGGCAGACATAGAATGCTTCCAACCACACGGGGGTTTCTATAGGCCATTGCTCCCCTTGCCTCTCTGAGGGGGGCCGGTTCTGGCCATGGTCCCCGGAAGGCCTAAGAACTCCATACACATGACTGATGCCAAAGTCTGACATTAGCATATCAGCCTGGGAAAGCTCCAGGGAGCCGACGGGGCTCCCCCCAGAAAATGTGACCGTGTCAGACCACGGAGGAAGAATTGAAATAGGAATTTCCTTAAGTACTTTCGTATATTAATACATCTTCAGAAGGAATCACTGTCCTTATAACACTGTAACACTGTCATATATGTGTGTGTGTGTGTGTATTATATATATATATATATATATATATATATATATATATATATATATATATATATATATATATATATATATATATATATATATATATATATATATATATATATATATATATATATATATATATATATTATATATATATATATATATATATATATATATATATATATATATATATATATATATATATATATATATATATATATATATATATATTATATATATATATATATATATATATATATATATATATATATATATATATATATATATATATATATATATATATATATATATATATAAACAGTAACACATACAGTATTTACATATCTATGATAAAACTATTAATATTCTTTGAATTAAACAGGTTGCATAACATAAAATTTCTCCAGGACAATCCAGCTAGTAAATATTTCTGCACCTCTTTCATGAGCATACTTAATTCTTGTCATTCATTTATTCCTACCCTTTACATGCAGACCATATGTTATATAATGAGAACAAATCTTGTTGGAATTGGAGTGAGAATGAGTTAATGGACGTTAACATTTAAACCTCACAGACTTTATTTGGAAGTTCTGAGAAAGTTTCTACATGTGGCTGTCCTTATCCCTATCCCCCCCACCCTCCACCTCAAGCATAGGAAATTCCCAGTGGAAGCAAGGCATCATCACTCTACATAGATTTAGAGTTGTTTTTTCTAAGGGAGAGCCCCGTCAGCTCCATGAAACTATCCGAACTGATATGTGCTATATTAGCTTGGAGTCATCAGTCACTTGGAGTTCCTATGCCTACCAGTAACCCGAGCCAGAACCTGGTCCCCTCAGGCATTGACTACTTTACATTTAAAGTGTGTCACATTCTGCCATCAGCCGGAGTGGGCACCCAGAAAGATAGGCAAGTCAATACAAACGACTAGCCAGTAAAATGCGACCTACAGCCAGAAAGAGCAAAGAAACTCCTGCTAAAAGAAAAGTATCAGAAAATAACTGAAACTGACAATCTTGCCCTCAACTAGAACTCCTGCTTGTTAGTATATCCCCCCTACCTCATAGGGGGAAAGGCTGCCCGCTCAGGCGAGCCGGCTACTTGCGATCTTAGTTCTTGGCTGATGTGCTTGGCAGTCAGCGGTCACCTCTTTCCTTGCTTCCCTGTTCTGGATTTTGCCCTGTGTGGTTGTACCAGCAGTGCGTGTGGTGTGATGGTCAGGTGTTTTCTGGTACTTGGAGCTGCATGCACCCAGGTTACCCTGAACTGGATGCTCCATAAGTACTACCCTCGCACGCCAGGGTTACTTTCCCTGGACATTTGGGATTCACTCTCCGTTAAGTGCTTCATTGCTTGACACTGTCTTTGCCCTTGGGATAAGTCAGGGGTTTGGGGCTTTCCATCTTGCCCTGAGTAGGGGAGTGTTACTGGCTGGGAGGGGGGGGGGGCACACTGTGGCTGGCACCCTTCTGCTGCTAGTTTGCTTGTGGTGTTTTTTCAGTGGCTTATTAAATTTTCATTTTGGGAAATTTTTCCTCATGTGGACACTCAGAAGGTATGCATGCTGCGCAGCACTGATGTGCTCCAACCAGGAACAACAACAACAACACTCCCTACCCAAAGCCAAACAAAGGCCACAAAACCCCAGCTGGCCCCAAGGCCGGTGTAAGCCCGAAGATTTTAGGGCAAGGCAACCCTAGAACCCAAGGGTAGTACTTACAGGATGCTTAGGGAAGACAGCCCAAAGCTCATGCAGTCCCAGAACACTACATTACTCCTAGCCACCGTGCCACAAACAGCAGGAAAACACCACAAGTGCACATAAGCTGAATTTCCAGGGGACACATTCTAAATATATATAAAAAAAGTTTCAAAAACTGTTGGCATTCTTTCTAAGATCAGATATTAAGTACCTCGCCCTGACCTGGTGACACTCTATTACTCTCTCCTCTATCCTTATCTCAACTATGGTATTTGTGCTTGGGGTTCTACTACCCAAAATCATTTACGTCCTCTAATTACTCAACACAAAGCTGCTATTAGAACAATATCCAACTCTGGCCCCAGACATCACTCGGTACCCTTACTCAAATCTCTAAATATGTTAGATATTAAGTCACTGCACATCCTCTCATGTGTATTTTATATATATAAAATGCTGAACTGTAATGTCAATCCTGACCTTAAAAACTTCCTAGAAGGTTGTAACAGATCCCATGAGAACCACACCACAAACAAATACCTATTTGATATTCCAAGAGTACGACTTAGTCAAACTAGAAATGCTTTACAAATCAAGGGACCTCGAATGTGGAATGACCTTCCCAATTATGTTAAAGACTGTACTTCTCCCAACCAGTTTAAGATAAAAACTAAGTACCACCTAATTAACTCAATGTAACCTACCTCACCCCTAAATGTCAACCTATGTCAGCCCATGTCTATGATTTTAAACAATGCTGTTTGTTGACCAAATTGTATTTTTGCTTTTTTCTGCCATGTTTTCCCCCCCATTTTTTTAATTTTTTTCTGATTTTTTCTCAACACAATTTATACTTTAATCTAAGTTAGTATTAAGTTTTAGTCTTAGTGATTTTCCTGCCCGAAACGCTTTGCGTAATAGTGGCTTTAGGCATTGTATGTACTAGCTCTATCTATAAATCCATCAACTTTTGTATTTCACCTTGTATGTATGTACTGTACTTTACCTGAATAAATATTTGTATTTGTATTTTGTATTTGTAAAATCCAGCAAGAAACTGAGACCAGAGTTGACAGCCACCCCAGAGCATTAAGGCCTATGAACTGAGGTGTGAGTAGCCGGTGCGAGGGTCCATTGCTCCCTCTCCCGGGGATGGGGAGGGCTGTGCGGATAAGTGACACGGTGGCGGTGAATGATGTTTGCATGTTTTCTTGTTTTCTTTGTTTTCTTTTGGGCAGTTCTGTTTATCTGTTTGGTCCTTTTTGTGTGTGTATAATTTCCTACCATGTAGGGTTTGTTTTGAGATGTCTACCTTTCTGGGTGCCTAACCCGTCGATGGCAGATGGAATACCCCCAAATAGAAGGGGATTTTCCTAAGGCCATTGCTCCCTGCACCTGCTCCCTGCTCTCTGAGGGGGCCATGTTATGGCTAGTGGTCCCCAGTAGGCAAAACTCCATTGACTGAAGCCCCAGACTAATATAGCATATATCAGTCTGATAGCTCCAGGGAGCCGATGGCGCTTCCCACAGAAAAGTCCATTCATTGATGTCTTCGTTGGGATTCTAGGTCAGTGTTTCCAACCCTGCCTCCTGTGGTTCTACTCTGCCTGCAGCATCATCACTGTCTGATATTGGATAAGCCCCTGGCCCCTGGAGCCTGAACTATGCCTGTGTAGGTATTTACCCTGGGCAGGGCTTGGTTCAGATGCTGTGCTGGTTCCTCCAGTTTGCCACTGCTGGGACCACTGGGTTTGAGCCCTGCCTGCCCTTTGTTGGCTCTTGCTTCCCTGGCTTCCTCTTCAGGCATTTTGGGGTTCAGTTCTGTGGAGTCATTCTTCCCCATTGCTCAATGTGGTCACATAGCCCTTTGCCTCTGGAATGGGGCTTTGTGACCAGTGCTTGCCAGGCCTCCCAGGGTTTGTGGTTAAAGCCATTCTGTCAGGCACACAGCACGGTCTGAAAGTGTGCAGCTGTGTGACATGCCTGTAGATTCAGTTTTTTTGTTTTTTTTTGGCTCCATTCTCTAGCTCCATTCCAACTGCTTACCAGTGGTTCATTTCCAAAATGGCAGGATTTGCTTCAGTCCTATCCCCTTTGGAGCTGGACTCTGTGTGTAGCTCAGCTTCTGGATTCTTGGGGTTTAGGTTTCACAGACCCTAAACCCCAAGATCTGTCCACAAGACAGATCTTGCTTCTGTCCCATTTCCAGAGTGGACAGTCAACGACCCATCTTTCCTTTATTTTTCTCCAAGATGGACCTCTTCACATTGGCATGAAATCAGCTACTTCCCTCGTATGTGGCTCCATTTCCCAATTACAAGGCTCTTGCAGTGGATGCCTTTTTGGCTGGGCTGGTCAAGGTAGAAGTTACATATATATCTTTTTCCTCCAGCTTAGTTGTTGCTACAGGTGTTGTCCAGATAGCAGCTGAACAATAGGAGGGTAAGCCTCCTGTCAACTTGGCAGTTGGTTCAACATGGGTTTCTGGCATTTCTAGCCCAGTGTTTGAATCTGGGCTCGCTTTCATGTCATAGCCTCTTTCAGCAAATTGGTCCAGTGACATACATTGCTGGTTTGACCTCCTTTGCTTAATGCATCTGGAGTTTCTGATGCAGGTTTGTCACCATTTGTATGGAGAGCAGGTCACTGTTTTGTTAATATTCCACCTGCATCTCTGTTTGTGGTGGCAGTACAGTATACAGTTGCCTGGCAGGCATTGCCTCTTTCTGTTGAAAATGAAGACTGTCATCTTCATTTTTTTTAAGCCCTAGTTGCACCCTGACTCCCTCCTTCCCTACCAGGTTCATCAGTTCTTTGTTCATGAGCTTTGGACTGGTGAATTAAGCATAGGTTAGGGCTCCAAGCTGCCTGGTGGTAACTAGTGGCACTGTTAGATTTACATAAGTGGCTCCCAGGACTGAAGGGCAAGAGCTACAAGGAGAGGTTTGAGGCATTAAATATGCCAAAACTAGAAGACAGAAGAAAAAGCGGAGATATGATCACTACATACAAAATAGTAACAGGAATTGATAAAATTGATAGGGAAGATTTCCTGAGACCTGGAACTTCAAGAACAAGAGGTCATAGATTTAAACTAACTAAAGAAAGAAGCAGAAGAAATACTGTGTAAGAAAATTCACTTTCGCAAACAGAGTGGTAGACGGTTCGAACAAATTAGGTGAGAAGGTAGTGGAGGCCAAAACCGTTAGTAGTTTCAAAGCGTTATATGACAAAGAGTGCTGGGAAGACGGGACAACATGAGCGTAGCTCTCATTCTGTAACTACACTTAGGTAATTACTAGTTACAGAGCATCTCATGTTTAGCTTCAATAGTTTGCAGTCATTTGGCTATTTCAGTGCTTCATTTTCTATGAGCCTTGTAGGTGTCTATAAAGAAATAATGTGTCCAATGACTGTGAGTTACTCATGAGCTTGACAATGTTACTGCTAGCCTGTGTGTGCTACTAATACATTTGCAAAGGAATTCAAAATGAACTTAACACACCTGCTTGTGTTGAGATAATGTCTGTATGGCAACACAGTGAAGATGGACGGCTGGAGCAGAGTTACTGCTCCACTCTGGAGGAGGAAATTGTGCGGAGAATGACCCCAAACGCCTTCGAGGTGACACTCTCAGTAACTTGCTCAGTACTGATCCTCGTTCTCCTGCTATAAAAAAAAAAATATTCAAGGCTTTCTTTTCATACTATTTCAACTTCATTCATAACTTTAAATGTAAATATGACAGAACCAAATAAGAACCTGTACACCAATTGGTCAAGAGTTGACAGGTAGTAACTAAAAGAGGTTATTCCCTGCAAGTACAAATAAGCGAATTCAATTCCATGCTTACTACAATTTGTTTTACTGCATCTTAAAATAAGCATCCACTACTTAAATATACATCTCAGTTACTCAAATATTATCTGCATTATTTAAACTGTATCTTCATTATATAGGCACCATCTCCACTTCATAAGCACTACTTATATATTTCAGCCCTATAGGATTTTTTTTAACAATATTCTATACAAAAACAGTATACGGGCTCCCAGCCAGTCCGCGTGTCTGCTCGCCAGGGATTTGGTTCTTTCCTAGCTCGCCGGGTTCGGGTTCTCGGTGAACTGGAGGAAGTCCCATCTGTTTCCCTTTCAGGTTTGGTCTTGGATGCGGCGCCCGGGGCAGGATGCGCGAGTGACTGATATACAGAGGATGCCGGGAATATATTTTTGTTTATTTTCTGCGAATAGTTCCAAATACATTTTATTTGCTTTTACGTGCCAATCCTATGTATAATGAACACGTACACTATATTATGACAGTAGAACATCCATACTGTCCGAAGACACAGTGTTACATGCATGACACGTGTACACATATCCGGCATATATTTCCATTGTATCATGCTAATTTATGTATATATACAGTCTATTTACACACTATACACTATCACACACTATATACATTCACCATCAACACACTCAGAACTCCGCGAGTGTCAGCTGCCACACCCTCACTCCTCCAACATCTTTCTCGCCAACATTGCTCCTCCCACCATACTGTTATTGTTTGTATTACACTATTTACACATGTTATGTATACCTATCTACATGTTTTATTCACCAGAACTATGCAAGTAAGCCGGTATTGTGTCCAAACTTTACAGTGGCCACCATACACTGCACGAGAAATCACACAGCAGCCAGCAGACAATGCTACGATTATGTCACCTCCCTCGCCAAAATAGCTCCTCCCAACATACTCCTGTTGCTGTTATTACACTATATACACACACATTGTATATACCCATGTACAAATGTGTTCACCATAGTGAACCACTATGCTAGTATGATGAGCAAAACAAGAGTGGCTGCCACACACAGAGTGAGGCTACCTCGATTCTCTCTCTCTCTCCCTCACCACAATTCCTCCTCCCACAATACTACGCACAATGTTTATTATCACCACAATCCTGCTGTTATCACAATACTGGTCACTAAATCCTGTAAATACATAAGTGACCCCAAGTTTATTTTGTAAAGGAACCTAAGAAGTCGTTTAAAGATTCCTAGATGGACGAAATAATGCTGTGGTGCTGTGGCTAGTGCTGTGAACATAGTGAACAGCATTGAATCACTAATATTTGAACATTGTACACAGTCATTATCACACTCAGGCTCTTCTGTATTACTATCATGGCTAAATAAATAATACAAGTTATATATATATTTTGACATTATTAGGCGATGCTGTGGTCAGAAGCTGAACAGCAGTGCTGTGAGCTCATGCTGAGTGCACCGGCCTTAATTGCTCACTCGGTACTGAGGCTCTCACACCTGGGAATGTGGACCAAGATTTTTTTTAAAGATGGCGTCTGTTTACAAGAGCCCTGAGGAAGCTGATGTGAACCCCCATGTAGCCGCGGGAGTTTTAAATGGAACATGAAAAATACAAATACCCGGAGGCGCATAGCACACCCCCAGACGTGGGCCTGCAGGTGCAGTCAAAGGGTTAATGTTAAAATGAAAGAATAGTCTCCAAAATTATCCTGTCAAACATACCTCGTACAGTGATGTCTGACATATCTTGTGCCTTGTAGGTGTTACTGGAGTACAAAATGCTAGGAGGAACATTGCCAAAAGCAGTTGAAAGTAAAGCAACTTTGTTAGGAGAAAGTCTAAGGGAAGCAGTGCGGGTGTGAGTGCGGTGGCTTGACAACATCCGAAGTGATGCCTGACGTTCCAAGGTTGATGACCCTCCACTCCAGGATCCTGTAACATGAAGTAATTGGTTACATCAATGAATAGGCAAGTCACTGCTCACACCCATCTTGATATATTACTAAATAATAAAATGAAACAACGAGAAGATCCAAGAGCAACCAGTTTCCTCTTTCAGCGCCTTAGTGTGGCAATAGAGAGAGGAAGCGCACACTGCATCCATGATTCTTGCCCGTCATCTGAGGAGCTGGGAAACTCTACAACCTGTGACAACTGTAACATAAGTTTACGTATACAGTACATATTTGGGTGTTAAGACATAAAACGTTTTGTGTTTTTTATATTTATTTAGTATAGACATGGTTACATCAGTCGGTTTGTTGGAGATGTAATGACATGCTGTGATAACTAAGACGAGGGCCTGGAGCAGGGCAGAGAGCATGAGTGAGGCCAGAATTAGAGTTCAGATGCAGGGGGTGAGAGTGTAGAGCGTAGCACTCTGAATTTGGAATCTAGCTGTCTGCTCTGTAGTGAGGCTGAAACGTTTTGAGGATAGAAACTGGACTCGTCGAGTGTTACAATGTTGCTGGTGAAGGTCAATGGGAGTTGAAGATGTGTGGTATCTCTCAAGCTTCTGCGCTGAACCACTCTACGTGTTTAGATTGACTCTGATCTGCATACAACGGCTTATATTATAATCTAATCCTCACCTTGGCCAAACTGACCAATATCTAGCAGGTTGGGAAGAGATATTAATAGTAATTAGTTGTACACTTGGAAGGATGTATTAATTGTAATTAATTATATACTTGGGAAGAGATATTAATTGTACTTTAATTGGTGGACCTAGGATTGGTGTGGAACTTCTTGGAATGTGGAACTCAGACATAGGTTATGAGGAATTAACAAGAACATCTAATTATCAGCAATTAAGCTAATAAGAATATGTGGTAAATATATTACAATACTTTTTAATATAGTTGCTATACAACTAGCTTTTTATCTTGCATGAAACCAATGTTGTAACCCATTTTGTGCAATGAAGTTTCAAATAAAATAACAACATATATATAATATATTGGGTATGGTAGGAGAAGACAACATGTGAGGGTATGCAGGTGCCCCACAAGGCATCCCCAGATGTTACATATCCTCTTCTAAGAGGCCGAAGGTCCCTACAAATGCAACCAGAGATGGTACCCCCCCTATTATATTAAAAAAACAAATTATACACTCCCCAACCTTGCTATCGGACCTCAATTTAGTTTTTTATTATTGTTATAATAATTGAGGGCTATTTAGTTTCGTGACCGGCCACCGAGTAGCCGGTGGCACGACCGTAATTTTCCTTCAGAGGCCTCAGTATTACTCAATACTGAGGCCCCCTCACACCCGGGAATGTGGCCCACGATTTTTTTTTTAAATGGCGTCTGTTTACAAGAGCCCTGATGAAGGTGAGGTGAACCCCGTGTATCCGCGGGCCGTTTAAATCTTGCATAGTACTCCAACACGTCCTATGACGTGATGCGCAATTTATAGGAAGTTACTCAACACATCATATGATGTGTTGAGCAGTTTAAGGGTACCTCTCTCAACCAGTTTAAGGTAAAAACGAAGCACTACCTAATAAATTTTCTGTAACCTACCTCACCCCTCTATTGTCAACCCATGTCTGTTTTTTTAAAAACAACGCTGTTTGTCTACCTAATTGTTATTTGTGCTGCTTTTTCAGCCATGTTCCCCCTTTTTTGTCTTTATTTTTATTTGTTCTCAACACATTTTATTCTTTATACTCAATTAGTATTAAGTTTTAGTCATTAATGTTTTTCCTGCCCGAAACGCTTTGCATAATAGTGGCTTTAGGCATTGTAACTCTATCTATAAATTGATCAAATTTTGGAAAATCTCTTGTATGTATGTACCTTACCTGAATAAACATTTATTTATTTATTTATTTATTTATTTATAAATATGCATAAACTAGAAGATAGAAGAAAAAGAGGTGATATGATCACTGCGTACAAAATAATAACAGGGATTGATAAAATTGATAGGGAAGAATTCCTGAGAGCCGAAACTTCAAGAACAAGAGGTCATAGATTTAAACTAACGAAACAAAGCTGCTGGAGGAATAAAAGAAAATTCACTTTTGTAAACAGAGTGGTAGACAGTTGGAACAAGTTAGGTGAGAAGGTGGTGGAGGCCAAAACCGTCAGTAGTTTCAAAGCGTTATATGACAAAGAGTGCTGGGTAGATGGCACACCACGAACGTAGCTCTCATCCTGTAACTACACTTAGGTAATTACATATATAGAGTATATATATACACTACATTATTTATATACAACTACTGCATGCATATGACATAAAATAATTATTCACATTCTATGAATAATTATTCACATTGTGCACATACTAAAGTAATACTAACATAAATATAGTAGAAGAAATTATTGCACTAGCAATGATTCAAAGCAAAATTGTGAAAAAATGGCTTAAATATGACTAGAGATGATGTGCTGACCTGGTGGAGTAGGGCTTGGTGTAATAATTTTATCTGAAGGTTGGGATGATCCTGTGATGAGTTCTACAAGGTCCGTCTGAGCGGCGGCATGACAAACATTGCCCTTGCACATAGACTCTGCACCACATAGGTGAGTCTTGTCAATGCCTGCCAGTAATGGATGGCTAGATGAGCCAGTGGGCGATAAAGTGAAAGAAATGCTAGGGGATTTGTCAGGCACTGCCATTGGCTGATAAGTGTTGGGTTGGACAATGCCGTAGCTATGTCCAGTATAAAAGACTTTACACTGTCGAATAAGATTGGACAGAGTGGCATGGATGTGTGCCAAATCTGGAGCAACAAGGCTTGGAAAGGTAGCAGCAAGTGTGGTTCGAACAGTTTCTGCTTCAGCATGTCCACCATCTCTTGTGAGTTTATGAATCACCCAGCATAACGCATCACCCAGAGGCGTAAACTGCCCTTGTGGCACTTTCACTACACTACATCCTGAGAGCTCACCTGCAATACAGAAATGAAAAGAAACATTGTAAACAGGATAAAAATAATAAAGAGTAATTATAAAAATTGTAGACTTATATACAGAAGCGTACAGCAGTACAGTACTGTACTTGCATTTTGCATTTTATAATTTTGTAATTATACTTTCTGGGGGAACTTTCCAGAGGCTTCCTGAAGCTACCTTGCTGAGACTGCTCCATACTAAAAGGTCACATCAGTCGTGAAAGTTCTGTTTGGCATACCAGAGACTTAGAGCCTGAACCTGGCCCCCTCTGAGGCACAGGAAGCAAGTGAGAATTTGCCACCCCACTGAAAAAAAGTCTCCAGAAAGTCAGTGAAGCTTTACAGACATCTGGAGGGTTCACAGAAAACAAATCCTTGAAGCAACCAAACAACTCTGCAAACAGTTCATACAAAACAAGGGATTCATTCAAATTAGCTCAAAACTCATTAGTACTGATAACCAGGAGGCAGCCTGGCCCCAGCCCTCAGCCCCTGGTCAGTTCTGTTGCTAATTTTTGCCTGTAGTGTTCCAGTTTGCTAGTCATAGGCAAGCTGCATCTCTTCAAGCTATAGGCATTGCCCATCTTTGGACTTTATTCTGCAGGGGCCATTTGTTTGTTGTATTAGTTGGTTTTAGTATTAGCTTCAATTGTGTGTCTTTGATCTGGCTGTTGTGTGGGCTTAGCTCCTGTTGCATTTTGGGCTGCATGCACTCAGGATTGTCTTCCCAAGGTGCCTGCCAACATTGCACTGTACAGATGAATGGGTTGGATTTTTTTACTGAGTTACGTATGAGCCATTTAATTTTGAGTGATTCCTTTACAGTGTCTGTTGGCTGTTTCAGTACTTCGTTATCATGATCCAAACAGTTGTCTGTCTTATATTGTCTGCTTTCTATGTGCTTTTTTCATGATGGTGATCGATGATTTCGTGACAGTGACCCCCCCTGCTCCATGTGCCACTTCGAGGGGCCAGGTTCTGGCCTCCAGTAGGCCAACAAGTTTCCTATGATTGATGTAATTAATTATTGAAACCTATATCAGCAACATAGCTTCAGAGAGCCACGAAGAAAGTAAGGTCATGAGATACATTGTGAAATTTGTAGATCACTATAGAGACAAGATAATTACATGAACTAAAGGATAAAAATAAGGAAAGAAATTCTGGAATAGGTAGCGAGTTTTAAATGCATGTAGTACTTAGATGAATGAGAATATGAAATGAAAAATAAGAGAGGCTAATGAGTATAATGAATATAATGAAAAGAATATATGGTACAGTATTATGAAAGTTAAAAAAAAAAAAAGATAGTATGTTAATTTCAGCTTTGACATATGGAAATGAAACTTGGGTATGGAAAGGGGAGCAAACTGCTTAAGAATATGAACAGTGGAAATTATTTTATTAAAAAAGCAACTGGTGTATCATGTATGTGGAATAGAATAGGGAGCTGGTCGGCCGAGCGGACAGCACGCTGGACTGGTGATCCTGTGGTCCTGGGTTTGATCCCAGGCGCCGGCAAGAAACAATGGGCAGAGTTTCTTTCACCCTATGCCCCTGTTACCTAGCAGTAAAATAGGTACCTGCGTGTTAGTCAGCTGTCACGGGCTGCTTCCTGGGGATGGAGGCCTGGTCGAGGACCGGGCCGCGGGGACACTAAAAGCCCCAAAATCATCTCAAGATAACCTCAAGATAACCTAGGTATAGGAATGAGGTATAGCAACGAGTAAGTAGTGAACTGTATAAGAGGGAAGTGTTATTCATGAAGGAGGATTGAGTTAATTAAATGTGGAATGAGTGAAGTGTGACATACTTAGGTGGTATGGACATGGTAGTAGAATGTCAGAGAATCATTAAATGAGAAGGGTGTGCAAGGCAGCTCTACAATAATAATATCCTCATTTTCAATACAAATCTTCATAAAACACACCAAACATTGTGATATTGAAGCCTGTTGGGGCAGCAAGGAGAGCTCTAGACCAGGCATGTGTTAGGGTAGCCAGAACACAGGGACGACCACCCACCAGCAGGATGCCCCCAACCAAGTGCCCCACATATTCAGTCTCCTCCACTGCCATCACTAACTCTTTATCCCATACGCAGACCAAGTTTGCTGCTTGCCATGCCTGAAATTAATAAGATAGATAATCAAATGCAACACTTTTTACCCTTACACTGCTCTAATTTCTATGATTTCCTCCTGTGCCCAATCACCATATGCAATTGATGTTTATGGGTTTTCAATACAGTATTTTATTTTCATGCACTCCTGGATGAAGGACTTTTTAATAGCTTAGCAATTTAATGGTTAAGAACTTATCAATGATGATAATAATAATAATAATAATAATAATAATAATAATAATAGTAATAATAGTAATAATTATAATAATTTTTATTTGCAAGAAGGTACAATAGGTTGGTGAGATTATATAAGATTGGTGTTTTTACATTTATGCAAACCCACTAACACACACACAGCATTTTGGGCTGGTTCTTAATCTAATATATCAGATAAGATGAAAAGGTACATTGTAGCAAGGTTTTATATCAACAAATAACTACAATGTAAGTTGACGGAGGTGATTACACTAGTAAGGATATACAGTATGTCTTGAGTACTAATATTGGGGACAGTGGGTAGTACAAGATACAGTGTGAGTTTGAAGCACAAGGTAGGAAATTATGAGGATGAAATTAGGTACTTTTTGGTTTAACTTTTGAACAGGGGGATGGATTGGACAATTTTTTTAATTCATCAGGGAATGAGTTGCAAAGACCCTTTTTTGAGTAAAAGGGGTAATAAAAGTGAGTTCCCTTTTATTTGCATGGAGTGTTTGCACAGATTTAGTCTGACACTGGGGATATCAAAGATATATTTATTTCTGGTGTGGTGTTCATGGGTTCTATTACATCAAGGATAAGTTTCAGTTCAAGATTAACAATTTAGGAACAAGATTTTGAACATGTAGATAGCACATGAGTGTGTCTGGAGTGAGTGTATGTTTAGCATATTAACACTTTCGTCCCCCCTTGGATGTCTGCAACATCCACAATTAACTCTGTGGATGTGCGACAAGGATGGCCGCGATGTCCAAAAATAAATTATTTGTTAAAAATCTATTTGCTTTCCGATCATTATGGGACTATTTTTAAAATGCGTACCTTTAGATTGAGAACCATTTGATACCAGAATGAACAACGTAGCATGAAAATTAAGGTGAGAAAACTGAACAGAGTATACACATTTTAGCGTTGGTGTGTGGATGGGTGCTTGTTCATGGGTAATGCTTGGCGGACTTTCTAGTTTGCTGTGGGTAGCGCGACTGTTTATTTTTATCTTATATACATATATCCCTTTAGAAAAATATATTGCGAACAAATTGATACCAAAATAAATGATGTAACACGAAAATTGACGGGTAATGCTCGGCCGATTTTCGGGTTTGCTGTAGATGGCACGCCGGGCTCTTTTTTTTTTTACCTTATATGCATATATCCCTTTAGATAATTCTATTGCAAACAATTTGGTACCAAAATGAATGATGTAACACAAAACTTTACATGAGAAAACAAATTTTAGTGCAGGTGTTGTGGGTGTGCAGATGGGTGCTCGCCTATGGGTAACACTTGGCCAATTTTCGGATTTACTGCAGGTGGCACGACGAGCTTTTTGACCTTATATGCATATATCTCTTTAAAGAATTCTATTGCAAATATTTTGATCCCAAAATGAATGATGTAACACAAAAATTGACGTGAGAAAACACATTTTAGTGCGGGTGTTGTGGGTGTGCGGATTTTGGGTTTCCTGCAGGTGGCACACCAAGCTTTTCTGGGGGAGCCCCGTCGGCTTCCCGGAGCTGAATGGTTATGTATAACTTTCTGGCATCAGTCAAAATGTTTGGAGTTCTTGCCTACCAGGGACCACAAGCCAGAACCAGGCCCCCTCAGAGAGGCACGAGGAGCAATGGCCTATAGCCATTGTCGGAAACCGACTCTCCTGTCTAATAACGATGGTCAGCTTTCAGCCTCTGATTCTGCTATTGAGTTCAATAGGTTCTTCTCTTCCATTGGTTCATCCCTTGCAAATGATATTCCATCTTCCAGTACTGACATTAAGGACTATCTTACAGGTAACTA
The DNA here is from genome assembly GCF_040958095.1 of Procambarus clarkii. Lineage (NCBI taxonomy): Eukaryota > Metazoa > Arthropoda > Malacostraca > Decapoda > Cambaridae > Procambarus > Procambarus clarkii. Next base: position 35,352,949 of record NC_091192.1, read on the forward strand.
TCCACAGTCTCTGTACCTAAAGCCTATTAACTCCACTGACGTCAATGAGATAATCCTTTCCCTTAAAACCAAGTCTGGTGCCCTTGAGGAGATACCAACTTTAATTTACAAAAAAGCCTCCAGATCTTTAGCCCCTGCTATTGCTTTGCTCTTCAACAAGTCACTTGAACTCCAAACCTTTCCAGGTATTCTAAAAAAAGCGAGAGTAACGCCTGTCCACAAATGTGGTGACCCCACAGATGTTAACAACTACAGACCTATATCAATCCTGCCAAACTTGTCAAAAATTTTTGAAAAACTTATATATAAGCAGCTTTACTCATATCTAGCCAAACTCAATATACTTAGCCCTTGCCAATATGGCTTCAGACCCAAAAAAAGCACTAACGATGCACTTATTAGTATGCTTAACTCGATTCATACAGCTCTTGATAAAAAGGAGTTCCCTGTTGGGTTATTTGTGGACCTGCGTAAAGCTTTTGATACTGTCAACCACCATAACCTTCTTCTTAAATTACATCATTATGGAGTCAGAGGACACTCCCTACAATACCTCGAGTCCTACCTTACTGACAGGCTCCAATATGTTTCTGTGAATAATACAATTTCTCCCACCCTACCCATCAACATTGGTGTTCCTCAGGGCAGCATACTTGGCCCTCTCCTCTTTCTCATCTACATTAATGACCTTCCAAATGCCTCCCAACACCTCAAACCAATTCTATTTGCTGACGACACAACCTTCATTTACTCCAGTCCTGACCCTCTTGCTCTAAATGCCACAGTAAATACTGAGCTAAATAAAGTCCATCTTTGGCTAACTGCCAACAAACTCACCCTTAACATTGACAAAACTTTCTATATTCTGTTTGGCAATAAATCCTCTAGTCATATAAATCTCAAAATAAACAATACCCAAATTTGTAACAAATTAGATGGCAAATTCCTTGGCATTCTCATTGACCACAAGCTGAATTTCCAGGGACACATTCTAAATATATCAAAAAAAGTTTCAAAAACTGTGGGCATTCTTTCTAAGATCAGATATTATGTACCACGCCCTGCCCTGGTGACTCTCTATTACTCCCTTATCTCAACTATGGTATTTGTGCTTGGGGTTCTACTACCCAAAATCACTTACGTCCTCTAATTACCCAACACAAAGCTGCTATTAGAACAATATCCAACTCTGGCCCCAGACATCACTCGGTACCCCTACTCAAATCTCTGAATATGCTAGATATTAAGTCTCTGCACATTCTCTCATGTGTATTATACATACATGGTTTGCCCGAAACGCATTGCGTAATAGTGGCTTTAGGCATTGTATGTACTAGCTCTATCTATATATCAATCCATTAATGTAACATCACTTGTATGTATATACCTTACCTGAATAAACATCTGAATCTGAAATCTGAATCTGAATATATAAAACGCTAAACTATAATGCCAATCCTGATCTTAAAAGCTTCATAGAAGGTTGTAACAGAACCCATGAGCACCACACCAGAAATAAATACAGTTTTGATATTCCTAGAGTACGTCTTAATCAAACTAGAAATGCTCTGCAAATCAAGGGGCCCAGAATGTGGAATGACCTTCCCAACCATGTTAAAGACTGTACCTCTCTCAACCAGTTTAAGATAAAAACTAAACACTACCTAATAAATTCCCTGTAATCTACCTCACTCCTCTATTGTCAACCCATGTCTGTTATTTTCTTTTTTTTTTTTTAATCAACACTGTTTGTCAACCTATTGTATTTGTGCTGCTTTTTCAGTCATGTTCCCCCTTTTTTTTATCTTTATTTGTATTTGTTCTCAACACTTTTTATTCTTTATGCTCAATTAGTATTAAGTTCTAGATATTAATGTTTTTCTTGCCCGAAACGCATTGCGTAATAGTGGCTTTAGGCATTGTATGTACTAGCTCTATCTATATATCAATCCATTAATGTAACATCACTTGTATGTATATACCTTACCTGAATAAACATCTGAATCTGAATCTGAATCTGAATCTGAATAGAAACCCTCCTGTGGTTAGAAGCATTCTATGTCTGCCATCAACTGGAATAGGCACCCAGAAAGGTAGGTGCCCCAAAACAAACCCCCTATTCTGGTGAAAATATTGCTACCGAAAACCGAACGAGTGGACAGAACTCCCCAAACAAAATTATCAAAGTAGCAAGACGTCATCACGCCGTCGTCTGCGCAACACCCCCCCCCCCTCCCCGGAGGGGAAAGGGGGAGCCCCAGACCATCCTCGCCGGCGATCTAACTGGCAGTTCTTGGCTGATTGAATTACTGGCTGGTCGAGTGCCTCTGGCTCTGGTTTTTGTTTCAGTTCTGTGCCTTGTGGTGTGGACTGTCTCTACTGGTGGGGTGTGAGTGCAGAGTGAGATTCCATGGAACTTGGGCTGCATGCGCCTAGGGCTCTCTTCCCTAGGTGCCCTGTAAGTACTGCCCTTGGGGCTTGGGGCCACCTTCCACAAGTCACCTTGGGTTCTACCTCCACTGTGTCCTTTACTGCTCGGTACTGGGCCGCCCTTGGAGTCGGCTGGGATTTTGTTGCCCTTGTTTGTCTCTGGGTAGGAGGTAGTTTTCGTCACTGGTAGGGGCGCAGGGTGCTGTACAGCTAGTTTTCACCAATAACAGCAGCTGGCTCTGTTTCGCCTGGGTACGTTGTCCTCTTGTGGGGGTTTTCTTTTGATTTTGTTTTTGCCTGGTGGGGGGGGGGGAGTCTGTCTTTGTGGTCCCCCTTTTGCTGTTCTTGGAGTTTTATATAGATATTGTGTTGGTGGTCCTCCCCGCTTGGCCCCCCGTGAGGGGACACGTCCCGAGGGTTCAGCTTTTAGAAGGTTGTTTGGTAGACTTGGGCGCCATGTTTGCAGTACCCTGCCTGGGCTTCCCTTAGCATGTTACCAAAGCTAAGGGCCCTGGAAAACCCCATGGGGGCTCCGTGGTCCTATGGATGTGACCCCCTGAGTCCTCCATCATGTCTTGCAAGTTTGTTGGTTGACCTGTCCTCTTGTCTCAGGGTGACTCACTCTGGTTGTGCCTCCGCCATACTGCCTGTTGAGTTGTTTTCTTATGACCCGGAGTCGTGCGATGGGTGTTGTCTGTACGTGCTCTCGGTCACCCAGACCACTGGTCTTGATAAGCAAAGTGCAGGCGGCTGCGGCATTGCATGCTAGGTTTGGGTTGCTGCAACGCTCTTGGATGGTTGCGGCCCCGGATGCCCCGAGGCTGCCCCGTTATGGTTGTTGGCAGATTTGGGGGTGGGGGTCGCTTCAGCTCTGGCTTCTTCCGCTCCTAGTCCTTCCCCTTCTGTATTGCACACTTCCTCCCTTGCTTCCAGCTCCGAACCGTTGGCAGGTTCGGGGTTGGGGCAGGGTCTGGTTGAGTCGAGACCCGGGCAGTCTCAGGGTTTTCCTCTTCCGGGGCAGAGGTTTTCGAGCCTGTTCCTCCAGCCGTGCCGTATGGGTCTGACCAGTGGGCTCCCTTCCTTAGTGTTTGTACGGCTGCCCCGGCTTTTCCTTGTAAAGCTGAAGCTTTGGGGGTGCGGCTCGACCTCGGGTCTTCCCATAGGGGTTCCCGGGGTTGGGGAGGGGTTGCCTGGGGGGGGGGGGGGCATCGGCCCCGTTTTGTCCCGCTTGGGTCTTTGTACCCTCGGTGCGGGGCTTGCAGTTCCTCAGAGTGGGGTTGTTCCTTCCCCCTCTGCGTTCATGTTGGTTCGGGTCTACCCCTCCCTGGGCTCGGTTCCGTGTCCCTTCAGGTCCGTCGGTCCCGTCCTTCCTGGGTGTGAGAGTATGGTCTCTAAAGATTCTCCCACAGCTGACTTGAATGACTCATTGCAGTACACAGTGCACCGATCTCATGCACAAGCCCTATCTCTGTTAACCCGGAGGAGGCTGCCGTAAGCCAAAGGGTAAATTAGATACAGAGAAATTAAGCATACTTGCCACAGGGTCAGTGAGTACATAGCTGGTGCCAAGTGTGAGAGAGAGGGGACGCCAGCGAGGCGACAGATCTGACCTCTGGGGTCAGCTTCAACCAGTGCGATGGAGAATAACAACTGTGACGTGGTCGTGACGTATTCATGACGTCACGTCTGCTACTGGTCATGGAACGATCAATACGATTGGTTCCCGCTCTTTTGCTGCAACGCCATTGGTCAATTGTAACCCCTTGTGTTTGTGCTACCATGAGGAGCCCTGCATCCCCTTGCAAGGGTATTCACGTGAGGAAGTCCATACATAGTGGGTCGTGTCCTTCTGTCTATTCGGCCAAATAGACAGAACACTGTCCATTCCTCACCGTCAGGTTAAACTCAGCGTCTTTTTGATATACCAACGCTCGCCCGGAATCGTGATTGTGACTATATTGTTTAGAAGCCTGGTGACAAATCACCAGAGCGAAACTGACTGGTATCATGTAACCCCTGGTGACAAACTGAGATCATTGCGAGTGACCTAGAGTGAACTAAGGAGTGCCGCTGTCTAAGTACTTTGTGTGTGACTTTACCACAGTGTACCGCATGGTACCATATAACCAGCCACCACTCAGTCCCGAGCATGTAGCCAGCCGCCACCTTCACTGTACTACATGACGTCACCACCCGTCATGCCCTTACTCACTGCCATCAAGGGTGTGTGTCTGTTAAGCTTACAGCATGCCCTCCTCTGCGATTACCCTCCATGTCAAGTACAGTGTTGGGAAAGCCTGTCGTCAATGGTCTCACATTGTAACGAACGGAACCAGCTGTCAGGCCACCTACGAGTTCTTGCATAAATGTGCACGAGTGAGTGAATGGGAGAGGTAGCCTACCTGTAAGTACAAGATCTTGTTTCTTTATTACTGTGTCTGTGTTGATCTGAGGGATCAACCACAGTTCTCACCTTCTCATACCTGATACAGGTATTGGTGGAGACCTAGACACCAGACGGTGTATGCGTGTTTATCTTTGTGGTACCACAACATTACACTCGTCTGTGAATGTGAGTTTCACATACACCACACATTTAGTTATTTTGTGACATTATTATTGTGCATCATCATCATTACCCGAGTATCCGGTTGGAACTCCTGTGACCCCTTTGCACACCGGCAGTTAGGTTTGCCGTGTTAATGATTGGCTGTCAATTGTGTTAAGTTAGGTGTTTCTCCACGAGTGGATCCGAATCAATTAGCCAGATGTCAAGAGTCCTTTCTGATGCCAATCTAAAATAAATTAAGCATCCTTTGTACTAGTGGTTAAGTTAGTAAATAAACTACCGTTAATCTTTATGCGGTGTTTCCGTTGAACCACTTTTAAATACTCCCAACTATTTACTCAGGCCTTCAGCTCCAGGTGTTTTCAATACCGACTGGCCTATTATTCACTAAACTATAAATGTGATGAGGACCCTAGGAGTCCCTTAAAGTGTTTCAAGCATTGAGGAGATTCCAACGACCAACGTGGACCAGGACCAGGTGAGGCTAGTCTGAGAAGAGACCCTCTTGAGATAATTTCGGAGCTTAGTGTCCCCACGGCCCGGTCCTCGACCAGGCCTCCACCCCCAGGAAGCAGCCCGTAGCAGCTGTCTAACTCCCAGGTACCTATTTACTGCTAGGTAACAGGGGCATTAGGGTGAAAGAAACATTTGCCCATTTGTCTCCGCCTCCACTGGGGATCGAACCTGGAACCTCAGGACTACAAATCCGAAGCGCTGCCCACCCAGCTGTCAGGCGCCTCCTCAAGGAGTCTAACTCGACCTTGCTCCCAGGCCCTGTACAGTTGCTCTCGTATTTTCTCTGCTGGATTCCGACAGCTTCGTGAAGCGTCTGCCGATGTACATTGGCGACGTACACATTGCATTCGGGAAAACAAAATAGAAAACCCCTCACTGGGGTTGTGTTTTGCCCCCCTTTTCCTCACCTACTTTCACACTTACGTTGCGATGCGGTTCCCTTCGTGTTGGGGTCTCGGTATGTCTCTTGATCGGGGTGTCTTTTTGTCCACTTGGACCTCCGTGCATTTGTGCTTGCTTCTTGTGGTTCGCGATCCCCTTCATACCTTTCAATATTATTGGAACGTCTGTTGACTTCCGGTGGGAATTCCCTCTGGTCCTTTTTCGGATTCGTTGGTTCCCTTCCGTCTTCCTTGTTTTCTTTCACTTCTGTTTTGCCTTGTTTTGTTTTCACATCGTTTCTCCTTCCTGTTTTGACGTTTTTCATATTCGTTACGTACGCCTTCCTGGTGTTTGTACGATATGTGTATTCGGTGTATCTGTGCGTCATGTGTATGTACGATATGTGTCTGTCTGCCTGGTGTACGAGCCGCACCACCTGGTAAACGGGTGGTGCGTTTCGTACCTCGCATGCTGGGGCTTCGGTGTTCTTTTTGTTTCTGGGTGGTGTACTCGTGTGTTCTGCGTCGTTAATCGCGGTTTTCTACGGCTTGTTGCTCGTTTTCTCTCACCAGTTGTAGCTCTCTCAATGCGGGAGATATTCCGGATTTTATGGGGGAATGTCCCTTCGTTCTTTTCTCTGCTTCTGCTTCTGCCCATCAACCGTGAAGAGCTCAGTCCCCCAGGGTACTGTGCTTGCTCCAGTACTTTTTCTCATCTTCATATCGGACATAGACCAGAACACAACCTATAGCACTGTATCATCCTTTGCAGATGACACTAGGATTTTCATGAGAGTTGGCAACATAGAGGACACGGCAAACCTCCAATCAGATGTTGATCAGGTCTTTCTATGGGCTACAGAAAATAATATGGCATTCAACGAGGATAAGTTTCAGCTCATGCGCTACGGAAAAATTGAAAATATAAAAACAGAAACCACGTACAAAACGCAGGCAAATCATAACATAGAACGAAAAGGCAATGTAAAGGACCTGGGTGTACTCATGTCGGAAGACCTTACCTTTAAAGAACACAATAAAGTAGCCGTCACAACTGCAAGAAAAATGACAGGTTGGATAACAAGAACTTTTCACACTAGAGATGCTATACCGATGATGATACTTTTCAAAACGCTTGTGCTATCTAGAGTGGAGTACTGCTGCACAATGACAGCCCCTTTCAAAGCTGGAGAAATTGCTGACCTAGAGAGCGTGCAGAGATCCTTTACTGCTAGAATCCACTCAGTAAAACATCTAAATTACTGGGACCGACTAAAGAGCCTAAATCTGTACTCCCTTGAGCGCAGGCGGGAGAGATACATAATAATTTACACGTGGAAAATAATTGAGGGGCTGGTCCCAAACCTGCACACAGAAATAACACCACATGAGACCAGAAGACATGGCAGGATGTGCAGAATACCCCCGTTGAAAAGCAGAGGTGTAACAGGTACTCTGAGAGAGAACTCTATCAACATCAGAGGCCCGAGACTGTTCAACACGCTTCCACTACACATAAGGGACATAACTGGCCGACCCTTCACAGTGTTCAAGAGAGAACTATCAACATCAGAAGCCCGAGACTGTTCAACACGCTTCCACTACACATAAGGGGCATAACTGGCAAACCCCTCACAGTGTTCAAGAGAGAACTAAATAAGCACCTCCAAAGGATACCTGATCAACCAGGCTGTGACTCATACGTCAGGCTGCGAGCAGCCGCGTCTAACAGCCTGGTTGATCAGTCCAGCAACCAGGAGGCCTGGTCGACGACCGGGCCGCGGGGACACTAAGCCCCGGAAACACCTCAAGGTAGGTAGCCTCAAGGTGGGTGTGGGGTGGCTCAGAGTGGCGTCACCTCCGCCTCTGCACCTCGTCTTCTGCTAGGCGCGCACATGTCCTCTGGACATGTTTCACCTTCGACTTCAAATTTTTATTCAGGTCACTGTACATACAATGCCTACAGCCTCTGGTACGCATGGCTTTTCAGGCACACCACTAACGATGCTCCTGGTATGTTACTCAGCTCGACTGTGTTGTGGTATGGTCGTTTCTCCGCTCTGTAAGTGAGATTGTCCTGTCTGGCGACACTCTGCCAGGTGCTGGTTCTTGACTTTAGTGAGGTGCTTGCCTAGTTGTGCTTGCGGGGGTTGAGCTCTGGCTCTTTGGTCCCGCTTCTCTACTGTCGTTCGACGGGTGTGCTGTTTCCAGAGCCTACTAAGCTCTCTCTTCTCTGCATTTGCTCCGGTGTGTGGCGTCTGCCTCCACCACTTCGCTTCCTAGTGCCTTCCAATTCCTACCTCCTCTGATATTGATCAGGTTCTTTTTAATGTCTGTGGCTCATTTGGGTACGCAGCTTCCTCCTGTGTCCCCTTGTGCATGTACCACTCTTGGTCTCTACTTCATCCTTGTTTACTCTGTCACTTCCCCACTTGGCAGGGTTGTTTCAATGGCTCCTAACAGGGGTGTTGGGTGTTGTGTATTTTGCTTGGACACCTTACGTGTGTCTTCAGTAACTTTCCTTTGTCCATGTATCTTGGTCTTCGTTGTCCTGTGGGGCAATGCTCCGCATTTTGGTGCTTTTTGTTTAGTTTTTCCGGCACCTGGGTCTTTTCCCTATTTTTGGACGCTTCCTCATTCCTTGTTTGTGTCCTCCATCATTGCTTGGTCTCTGATCTCTGGACACTCATTTTTTGCCTATCTTCGGTGTCTGGCTGCACCGTTATCCGTGGTGTCCCTCGGTGTATATGCACCCTCCACTACACATTTTGTGGTTGGTCGTGTTCATTGCCTTACCGGCTGCTACTTTGTCCGTATTCAGGTTTTTTCCTGACCTTTTTCCGTTTTTCCTCCTCCTATGCTACACTCGACTGTGTATCTGGGTCGGTGCATTTTGGATTCAGTTAGCTTTACCAGACGTTTGGGCCTTCAGAAGTGGATCTCTTTGCTTTGGCGTGGTTGAGGCATCTCCCGGTATGTGTGGTGCCATTTCCCGACTGCGAGGCCATCGGGGTTGATGCCTTCAGGCAGGACTGAGTAAGGCGGGGTTACCTGCACCTCTTTTCCCCAGTTCAGCTGTTGCTCCAGGTCCTGGCTCACTTAGAGACTTAACAGGGAAGAGTTGTCCTTCTGGCTCCTTCGTGAGCCGGCCCAGCCTTGGTTGCAAGCACTGCTTGATCGGTGTCCGAACCCGAGGGTCTTGCTGCGACTCCGCCTCTTTCAGCAGATCTGTCCAGCCCGGTATGAGGCTGGTTCGTTCTTCTTCTTCTTGAGTCTTCACGTCTGGAGTTTCTGACTGAGTCTATCATCACTTGTATGGGGTGCAGGTGGCTTCGTTGTTGGTCTCCCACCTGCGTGCTTCATCTCAGCAGCAGTATGAAGTTTCCAGGTGGTCATTCTGGTTATTCCTATTACTGCATAGGTGTACTTCGGTCTCTGATAGGGTTGTCTTATCCTTCCTCTGTCCTTCCTCTGTATCTGTTCCACAGATCTGACACTCTAAAACTATTTGGTTTATTATTTCTCGATGATTGATTGATGAAGATTAAGCCACCCAAGATGTGGCATGGGCATGAATAGCCCATAATATTATTACTCGTTGTTGTTGTTGTTTTAGATTTAGCTACTCAGAACTAAATGTCCATGTAGCACGGGCTATGGTGAGCCCGTAATTATTACTCGCTTCTTGATTGCTTATATAATCAAACCACACCTCACCTAATAGGTTGGGAGGAGTGTTAACTGTAATTAGGAAAGAGGTATGATCTTCATCATTAATAGATTAAGTAGACTTAATGAACCCATCTCATTAAGCTAATGAGAGTTTAGAGTGCGTATATTGTCAATAAAATACTCACTACAAACTAAATGAGAACACAAATATACATACATACATACATACATACATACATACATACATACATACATACACACACACACACACACACACACACACATAAACAGTACATTCAAAAATCTATATATTACACTTGAAATGATGTATGGTGACTTAATTTTTAATATATTGTCAGGATGTTGATCCTGACAATTTCCTGATTTACCAGAGGGCCATCGACGTGGACAGGAAGTCGGCGGCTTGTCAAAGGTCCCCCTCATTTGCCTTGATGATCTTTTCCAGGTATATTTTAAAACTTAACACAGTTTTGGCAGTTAAGATTTCGGCGGGTAGGTGGTTCCATGGGTTAATAATAACCCTGTGGGTGAAAAAGCATCTCCTGTTCTCAGTCCTACATTGTGGCTTGTTGAGCTTGAAACCATTGCTCCTTATTTGTGGTACATCTGACCTGAAGAAAATATCCGGATCAATATCCTCTAACTTGCTCAGTATTGTAAAAGTTTCAACGAGATCCGCTCTCTCATGCCTGGTTTGCAGTGTTGTTAGCACTGTGGCCTTCAAGCGTTCCCTGATATGAGAGATGACTTGGCTCTGGAATCACTTCTGTTGTCCAGTGTTGCACTTTCTCCAGAGCAGCTATGTCCTTCTGAAAATGTGGTCTCCATGCTTGGATACAGTAATCCAAATGAGGGCACACCAGAGATTTATACAGCCGAACCATTACCTTCTTTTCTTTATTTCCGTAGTCAAAACTACGCTTAATTATCCCAAGAGTTTAGTTAGCTTTTTTGACTGCTGCACCCACCTGTTGTGCTACTTTTAATGAGTGGTGGATTTTGACTCCAAGGTTCTGTCTTCCATCAATCTGCTGTAATGTAATGCTATTAATTTGGTAGTCATGTTGTGGGTTGTTATGCCCTACATGCGTGGTCTTGTATTTGTCGATATTAAAAAGCATTTGCCAGTCTTCTGACCATTTGTGGAGTTCATGTAGATCCCTTCGTAAGGCTTCAATATCATTATAATTTCCCACTTTACCATAAATTTTTGTGTCTTCAAATTTGATGATGTGGTTTGTAATATTATCATCTATGTTATTGATGTATAAGACAAAAAGGGTAAGTCCCAAAATGGACCCTTGTGGCATCCCATTTATCAAATTTCTCCATTCAGATTCAAATTCAAATTCAAAATTCAATTTTTTTATTCAAGAAAATTTTATACATAGATGATTTGCAAACATAAAGTTGGATTTATAGATAGAGCTAGCCATACAATACCTAAAACCCATAATACGCATAACGTTTCGGGCAACAGTTCGTTTCAAATTCATTTCCATTTAGTACGACCCTTTGTTTTCTATCCTTCAAACATTGTTTTATCCATTCTAATATTTTACCATTTATTCCACGGGCCATGGAATATTTGCAAAATATACCTGGAAAAGATTAAGACAAATGGGGGGACCTTCGACAAGCCGCCGGCTTCCGTCCTCGTCGAGGGCCACTAGGGTTAGTGGCCCTCAGGTAAATCAGGGCCTGTAATTTCCTTGCCAGTCTTTCATTTATTCATAACGTCAGATGTAACACAGACAAGGAGAAATGGTTTCAAGCTCAACAAGCCATAATGTAAGACTGAGAACAGGAGATGCTTTTTCACCACCGAGTTATAAACCCATGGAACCGCCTATTCGCAAACGCCAAACCTCTGTTAGGTTTTAAAATCCACCTAGAAAATATCATCAAAACAAATGATGCAGCGGGGTCCTCGTCAAGCCGTCGGCTTCCTGTCCTCGTCAAGGCCACTAGTCTTAGTGGCCCTCAGGAAATCAGGTATATTCAAAGATTTCATTAAGAGTCGAGTGTTGTATGAGGCCTGTGTTTGTTATTCTAGTTGCTGATTTGTGCTGAATAATTTGACCGTAATGTGAAAAAGATGAAACCGACCGGAATCGTCCAGAGTCAGTGATGAGATCGTGGTTTGTTTTTGCTCCCCAGATTATTTCTTGGTTCCACCCGGACGGTTATAAACCATGAAACTGCCTACCCACCGAAGCCGTAAATGCTAAAAGACTTACATTTCAAAATCCAGCTTGAAACAAATCACAGGGCAAATGGGAGGACCCTTTGACAAATCTCCGACTTCCTGCCCTCGTCGAGGCCACTACAGTGTTAGTGGCCCTCTGTTAAATTCAGGTAAAATTCAGATGCCAGTGGCCACCAGTGCATCACAGGAGACTGAGCAGACAGTTTAAAACACTGGGAGGTTGGTCGATTAAGTAATGTGTTCAGAAAAGTCTTCCAAGGCCATGTGATAAAAAGAAAATAATGAGATTCGACTTTTATCGCGCAACTGAACTAAAGAGTTAAAAAAACTGGAAAAGACACTACCTTTTTCAAAATGTGCACTCCCCTTGCTCCCCCACTGATACACTTCTACAGTACAGTAGGTAGCCCTAGACAGGCGTGATTCAGGTTACATTACATGCAGGTGTACATTACAGTAGATAATACAAGACATAGGTCTTTTAAAGGTCATATTACATGCACGTGTATAGTAGGTAGAATGTATTTGTTTTAATCACATGGGCCTAATATGTAGGCATTTAGTACCTAGTAGGTGGCAGTAGACAGGTGAGTAATAGGTTACATATCAAGCACTTGTGTTGCAGTATTTACCAGAAAGAGGAGGTATCCATCCTGATGGTTGGTAATATGGGTGATGTTTGATGCTACAGACGTCGGTCCACTAGTGGTTAGGGAGGCCATGGACGGGCCATTTGTGGGCGTGGGCGTGTCGCTGCCAGTGGGGGGCGACGTCGGCGAGATCAGGGTTTTCTGGCCCTGGTCCCGAGACCAAGGTCTCGCTCCCACGTCAGTCCGGGCCTCCGGCTGGGCGGATGGTAGGGCAGGCGGCGGAAGGTCTCTGGAGAGTTTGATGGCCAAGCAGCGCTGGTAAAGCACAACACTCTCACCCATCTGTGACAACATAAATGAAGATATATATAGAAGATATATATATGAACATATATATATATATATATGATATATATATATGAAGATATATATATGATATATGAAGATATATATAGAAATGAAGAGATATATAGAAGAATATATGGCAGGCGAGGATTTGCGGCCAGTTATCCAAACTTTTAACCGCAGCTTAATTGATCTATTAATATGGGCGTTGGTTAACGCAAATCACTGCCCGGTAGCCTACTTTTAGCGTTGTAGCTTACTATATCAGGTAATAAATGTCCTGTAGTGTGTGCTGAGGACCTGAAGGATAGCCACGACCATGTAGCCTAAGACATTAGAAACCACCCATTAACCTGAGGGCCACTAACAATCTAGTGGCCTCGGCGAGGACAGGAAGCTGGTGGCTTTGCAAAGATATTTGATTACACAAATATTTGTTCATTGATATATATCAAGTTATCATATTAACATGTATCAATGAACGGCACGTTAATGTGATTTCTATGTGTATTGAAGGAGGGGCGTCAGAGGTAGAATTACTGGTTGACAGAGCCAGAGTGCATGGGGGGGGGGGATTGTGTGAAACGCCGGTTACTTCAGTGGAAGCCTCTGGATCCTTGTGGGTGCAGTAGTACTCCAGGTTGCAATTATTTTATCATGTCGTGGTGAGTTGACTAGAGCGCGCCTGGAAACACCCAGCACCTAGGTTCGAATCCTTATCAAGGCTCCTGTTGGATTTGTTCAATAATAATAATAATTCATTGTGTAGGGGGACAGGCAGCCAAAGTGTATTTATACACGTTAGCCTTAATTTAATTAATTGAATTCTATATAGAGGTCCCCCCCCCCTATGGTGGAATTACTGACCCCGCCCAGGATGCAACACCACAACAAGCTGACTAACTCCTGAGTATCTACTCATAGGTAAACAAGAGCTTAGGTGATGAGAAATTTGCCCAACCATTTCTGTCCCGCCCGGAATTCGAACTCTGAATTCTCAACTGGTAGTCGAGAACAGAGCCGGCTGTAGTACCATGACCCCTGTTTCACCACTATATACAGTTTATACCCTCAGGCTGATCACCCCACAGGTTATGACCAGTCCAAGGCACTGCCCAGTCAGCACAATATCCAAGAGCAACAACAATTCCACACAAAATCAACGTTCAATTACCGTTGATAATTAAATAATACTAATAATTGTGATTCAATTGTATAGATCTCTGGTGCGCCCTCATTTGGTTTACTGTATCTAAGCATGGAGACCTTATCTTCAGAACACAGCTGCTCTGGAGAACGTGCAACAAAATAGAGAGCTAAGTCAACTCACGCATCATGAACGGTTGAGGGCCACAGGGCCATCACCCCATGCCCACGGAATGGGTATGGGGTGCATAAAGAAAAAAAGAATACCTAATTGTATTTGTGCTGCTTTTTCAGCCATGTTCCCCGCTTTTTTATCTCTATTTTTATTTGTTCTCAACACATTTTATTCTTTATACTCAATTAGTATTAAGCTTTAGTCATTTAAGTTTTTCCTGCCCGAAACGCTTTGCGTAATAGTGGCTTTAGGCATTGTATGTACTAGCTCTATCTATAATTCCATCAATCTTTGTAAAATCTCTTGTATGTATGTACCTTACCTAAATAAACTATTATTATTATTATTATTATTATTATTATTATTATTATTATTATTATAGAAATTTCATAGAACAGGACTAACACTGCAAACCAGACATGACAGGGCGGATCTCATTGAAACTGTTAAAATACTGAACAATTTGAGGATGTGGATCCGAAAAATTTCTTCAAAAGGTCAGATGTTTCTTTCACAAGGTCCTTTCTTCACAAGGAGCAACGGTCTCAAGCTCAACAGGCCACAATGTAGGACTGAGAACAGATGCTTTTTCACCCACAGGGTTAATAAACCCATGGAACCGCCTACCCGCCGAGCCCGTAAATGCCAAAAAAACTTAACTTTTAAAATACCACTGGAACAGATCATCAAGGCAAATTGGGGAGACCTTCGATAAGCCGCCGACTTCCTGTCCTCGTCGAGGCCATTAGTGTTAGTGGCTCTCAGGTAAATTCAGATAACGTCGATGAAACGTCGAACCAACGCCACTCTTGGATATTGTGGCCACTGGGTGGATCGCTCTTGTTAGGCTTAATAGGTCACCAAGATTGACAACCGAGGTTATTGACCACCCAGATTACTGACACTCCAGGATACTGACCCGCAACAGGTCGACCCACCACAGGCAATTCACCACAGGACTACAAGACTTATAAAACTATAAGACTATCGCCAGACTAGTCCAAGAACTGAGAGGTATGAGCTACAAGGAAAGGCTACGGGAGCTAAACCTCACATTCCTAGAAGACACAAGAGTAAAGGTAGACATGATAACGACCTACAAAATTCTTAGGGGAAACTGACAGGGTGGACAAAACCAAACTATTTAGCATGAGTGGAACACAAACAAGAGGACACAGGTGGAAACTTAGTACCCAAGTGAATCACAGACATTGGAAAACCCGGCCTAAGGCCAGGCTCGATTTGTGATTACTTGGTCCAACAGGCTGTTGCTTGGAGCGGCCCGCAGGCCCACATATCCACTACAACCTGGTTGGTCCGGCACTTCTTGCAAGAACCTGTCCAAGTGCCTCTTGAATACATCCACCTTCGTTCCTGCCATATTTCTAATGCTTGCTGGGAGGGTGTTGAACAGCTGTGGACCTCTGATGTTAAGTCTTCTCTGTGCCTATGGCACCTCCATTCCTCACTGGTTCTATTCTGCATTTCCTTCCATGTCTTTCACTCCAGTATGTTTTATTCTACTGACTACAATGATAGAGAGATTGAAATTCTTCAACAATTAAAAGATATGTTCAATAGAATGACAAACTGGAGTGAAAAAATACTGACACTCCTACTCAAAACATGGAGTAGAAATAAAATCATGCAAGAATTTAAGTGTTATGAGTGCATGGCGAGGAAGGCAAAGTGTTTAGTGGCAGATCCACAGCTATGTAAAAGTCCGCCCGATGAAGTTGTCGCTAAAGTAATTTAGTTCTATCATTCTCCAGGAGTGAGCAGTAAAATGCCAGGATTGAAAGACTGTGTTTCTGTAAAAGGAGCTGATGGAAATCTGGAAAAGCAAAAATGTCTAGTGTTGTGTAATTTGATGGAAGCATATGCAAATTTTAAAGAGCAATATCCATCAGTGAAGATTAGATTGTTAAAGTTTGCAGAGCTTCGGCCAAAGGTGTGTTACCAGCGCATATGTGTTACTGGCACATATTCTGTGCATTTGAACTAAACACCAAAATGTTAAGCTAATGATATCAGCTACTGAAATATCAGCTTAAGCATAATTCAACGGATTGCCTAAGTCCTGGTGTGAGTGGCCCATCAACATCATGATCACAATGATAATGGCCCCGATACAAACTATATTGATCACTACAGCCATTGTCTTCCCCTTCTCCAATGTATCCAGCAACAGACAATATGGGAATGTGACAACTGCCCAGATAAACACACACATTTACAGACCCATTAACTGAGGCATTTGACAGAAAGGGTGATTGATGACATCAAATTCAGACAATGGATTTCAACAGACCGGTCAACATTGTAAACTCAAGAGGATACTGCACAGGTCAGTGGTTGGCCTAGGTTGACCTTACACATGATGCTTCTGTTTACCTAATAGTAAATGGGTGCCTGGGAATTGGTAACTGTTATGGGTTATCAAACTGTTATCAAACTTTCGTCATGGCAGCTACTAGGTTAATAGTGTAATGGAAACCCTCTAGATAGTTTAGAACAACAGATACAGCCCAAATGCCCTACGACACTTTAATAATCATAATACAATACTGTAGTCCCCGTGGCGCATTGGTAACACACCAGCCTTGCGCTTCGCGAAAGATTTGGTTTGGGTTCCTATCCTGGCCGGGGAGAATTGACTAGGCGCCAATCGTTAACTGTAGCCTCTATTTACCCAACAGTAAAATGGGTACCTGGTTGTTAAACGATTTGGCAGGTCGTATTCCGGGAAATATTTGGATTAAGGACTTGCCGGAAACGCTATGCCTGCTAGTAGCTCTACAAGAATGTAAGAACGTTTGTATATATAAATAAATAAAACTATGTAAACTGACATCTAATAGGATCTAAAGGCCTTGGCATCACGTGGAGAGACCACGTCACAAACAACACAGTGCTCGAGAGAACAGGAATCTCTTCAATGTTCTCTCTCCTGAAGCAGAGACGCATGCGAAGGCTGGGACATGTCACACGTATGGAAGCATATGCCGCAGACGTTATTCTCTTTATGTGGGCTTCAGGAGACAGGTTTGGTGTGATATCAACTCCTAGATCTTTCTCTCTGTCTGTTTCATTAAGTACTTCATCTCCTATTCTGTATCCTGTGCCTGGCCTCCTGTTTCCACTGCCTAGTTTCATTACTTTGCATTTACTCGGGTTGAACTTCAACAGCCATTTGTTGGACCATTCACTCAGTCTATCCAGGTCATCTTGTAGCCTCCTACTATCATCCTCTGTTTCAATCCTCCTCATAATTTTTGCATCGTCGGCAAACATTGAGAGGAACGAATCTATACCCTCTGGGAGATCATTTACATATACCAGAAACAGTATAGGTCCAAGGACTGACCCCTGCGGGACTCCACTTGTGACGTCTCGCCAATCTGAGACCTCACCCCTCACACAGACTCGTTGTCTCCTGTTGCTTAGGTACTCCTCTATCCACCGGAGTACCTTCCCTCTCACTCCAGCCTGCATCTCTAACTTTCGCACTAGCCTCTTGTGTGGCACTGTATCAAAGGCTTTCTGATAATCCAAAAATATGCAGTCTGCTCACCCTTCTCTTTCGTGCCTTATTTTTGTTGCCTGGTCGTAGAATTCAAGTAACCCTGTGAGGCAGGATCTGCCATCCCTGAACCCATGTTGATGCTGTGTTACAAAGTTTCTTCGCTCCAGGTGCTCCACTAGTTTTCTTCGCACAATCTTCTCCATCAGCTTGCATGGTATGCAGGTTAGGGACACTGGCCTGTAGTTCAGTGCCTCCTGTCTATCCCCTTTCTTGTATATCGGGACTACGTTAGCCGCTTTCCAAATATCTGGCAGTTCCCCTGTTGCCAGTGATTTGTTATACACTATGGAGAGTGGTAGGCACTATACACTATGGAGAGTGGTAGGCACAGTTCTCTTGCTCCTTCCTTTAGAACCCAAGGGGAGATTCCATCTGGGCTTATAGCCTTCGTCACGTCCAACTCTAGTAAACACTTCCTTACTTCCCCACTGGTAATCTCAAACTCTTCCAGTGGTTCCTGGTTAGCTATTCCCTCACTTACCTCTGGAATTTCTCCTTGCTCTAAGGTGAAGACCTCCTGGAATTTCTTATTCAATTCCTCACACACTTCCTTGTCATTTGTAGTGAATCCTTCCGCCCCTATCCTTAATCTCATAACCTGTTCCTTTACTGTTGTTTTTCTCCTAATGTGGCTATGCAACAATTTAGGCTGAGTCTTTGCCTTGCTTGCGATGTCATTTTCGTATTGTCCTTCTGCCTCTCTTCTCATCCTGACATATTCATTCCTGGCATTCTGGTATCTTTCTCTGCTCTCCAGTGTCCTGTTATTCCTATAGTTTCTCCATGCCCTTTTACTTTGCTGCTTAGCTAGCCGACATCTCTGATTAAACCATGGGTTTCTCATTTTCATTTCTCTGTTTTCCTTTTGGACTGGGACAAACTTGTTTGCTGCGTCCTTGCACTTCTGCGTGATGTAATCCATCATATCTTGGGCCGTCTTTCCCCTGAGCTCTGTTTCCCATGCTATATCTGTTAGGAATTTTCTTATCCCCTCATAGTTTCCCTTTCGGTATGCTAACCTTTTGGTTTCGGTATCCCTCCTCGAGTTCAATAACCCTTCTTCAATCAAGTACTCAAACACCAGTACACTGTGGTCGCTCATTCCTACTGGGTCCTCAAAACCGATTTCTCTTATGTCAGAGTCGTTCAGAGTGAAGACTAGGTCGAGTCTCGCTGGTTCGTCATTGCCTCTCATCCTTGTGGGTTCTCCGACATGCTGGGTTAAAAAGTTGCTTGTGTGTGTTGCACACGTGTGCGTGTGCGTGCGTGCGTGTGCGTGTGCGCGCGCGTGTGTGTGTGTGTGTGTGTGTGTGTGTGTGTGTGTGTGTGTGTGTGTGTGCGTGCGTGCGTGCGTGCGTGCGTGCGTGCGTGCGTGCGTGCGTGCGTGAGCGTGCGCGCCTTGTCATATATTATTAACTTTGTATTAACATCCCTCTCTAGTCCATTACATTTACATGCCAGCCTTAAGCCTACCACTAATCAACACATCAAGCCTTGCTGATTGCGCGCGTGCACGTGTCCTGCCTTACACTACACCTGTCCTGCCTTACACTACACGTGTCCTGCCTTACACTACACGTGTCCTGCCTTACACTACACCTGTCCTGCCTTACACTACACCTGTCCTGCCTTACACTACACGTGTCCTCCCTTACACTACACCTGTCCTGCCTTACACTACACCTGTCCTGCCTTACACTACACCTGTCCTGCCTTACACTACACCTGTCCTGCCTTTCACTACACCTGTCCTGCCTTACACTACACCTGTCCTGCCTTACACTACACCTGTCCTGCCTTTCACTACACCTGTCCTGCCTTACACTACACCTGTCCTGCCTTACACTACACCTGTCCTGCCTTACACTACACCTGTCCTGCCTTACACTACACCTGTCCTGCCTTACACTACACCTGTCCTGCCTTACACTACACCTGTCCTGCCTTACACTACACCTGTCCTGCCTTTCACTACACCTGTCCTGCCTTACACTACACGTGTCCTGCCTTACACTACACCTGTCCTGCCTTACACTACACGTGTCCTGCCTTACACTACACCTGTCCTGCCTTACACTACACCTGTCCTGCCTTACACTACACCTGTCCTGCCTTACACTACACCTGTCCTGCCTTACACTACACCTGTCCTGCCTTTCACTACACCTGTCCTGCCTTACACTACACCTGTCCTGCCTTACACTACACCTGTCCTGCCTTACACTACACCTGTCCTGCCTTACACTACACCTGTCCTGCCTTACACTACACCTGTCCTGCCTTACACTACACCTGTCCTGCCTTACACTACACCTGTCCTGCCTTACACTACACCTGTCCTGCCTTACACTACACCTGTCCTGCCTTACACTACACCTGTCCTGCCTTACACTACACCTGTCCTGCCTTACACTACACGTGTCCTGCCTTACACTACACGTGTCCTGCCTTACACTACACCTGTCCTGCCTTACACTACACGTGTCCTGCCTTACACTACACCTGTCCTGCCTTACACTACACCTGTCCTGCCTTACACTACACGTGTCGTCTGCCTCAACCTTCCCAGTACCCTCACAACCTGGCGCGGTGTTACCATGTGTGCGTCCTGGTATATATGGGAGGCGCCCACCTTGTAGGCCGTAGTGGTGGTGGTGGTGTGTGGTGGCTGGGTGAGAGTTACGCCCACTCACACACTCACTCACACCTTCCACCTTCACATGTGCGTGCAGGTGGTGCAGCTTCCCTCACAGCTGTAGTGCCGACGCTGCACTCACTTTCATTAATTCATTTTCACTCCACCCCTCTTCCCCCATCAGTTATATATCACTGCCTCAGCACTCCTTCGGCCATCTCCTTAACACAAAACTAACAAAACGACACACATTCTTAAGTCCATTGTTATTTGGAACTTGTAGTTACATAAATTCACAATTAGTGTCACGGAATCGAGAGCTTGGTGCGTTACACCTCTCTCTTACATAGTCAGCGTGCAACTGTTTCCAGGATCACCTAGCAAGTGTTTTGGCCTGGGAAGATGGCAGTTCTTGTACTGCACACAAATCATACAATCAACGTTTACTTTGATTTGTATCACGATAAACCATATTTTCCACTTGAGAGAGATATTTTAATATTTTTTTCTGTCGATATTGCTGTGATAATCATAGTATTGACGCCCAGGAATGGTCAGAAAAATTGTGTTATCTTACACGTATTTTGCCGCACCTCCATTGATCTACAGCGACGACACCACACTCCTTCCATTTCACCTCAAAATTTGCAGCTGAGAGTGTATTACGCATAACTATCGAGTTTGTACAACTTATAGTCATGTATTATGTCATAAAATAACATTCAGTACTTTCTAGCATCACTCAGCTGAACAAAAAAATTTTAATGACATTTGGTCGTGCGTCTGGCGAGGAGGCCGAGGCGGCGCCGCAGGGCTGCCTCTGGGACCAGCCGATGGGTCAATTTTTTTATCAATTTAAAAAAAAAATTCAAATTATTCCATCATGGACTCATAGATCAGCAACAGTCATGCGCAAGGCGTCAATAGAGCGTCAAGAAAATCTGTATTGCTATCTAATTAGTCGGTGTGGCTGCACTATCACCCAGTGAATGGTACAAATGAATTTCTGTGATCAGTCACGCCCTCTTGGCCGGGGAAAATGACAGTTCTGTCAGCTGGTTCTCCTGCGTAACCCAAATTCTGGCCCGTTATCCATTATTCTGCATCGTCAACCCTTAATTCTGCCCCATCAACCATAGCTCTGTCATCATCAACCATAGCTCTGTCACCATCAACCATAGATTTACCACCATCAACCATAGCTCTGTCACCATCAACCATAGATTTACCACCATCAACCATAGCTCTGTCACCATCAACCATAGATTTACCACCATCAACCATAGCTCTATCACCATCAACCATAGCTCTACCACCATCAACCATAGCTTTACCACCATCAACCATAGCTCTGTCACCATCAACCATAGCTCTACAACTATCAACCATAGACCTGCCACCATCAACCATAATTCTGACCTGCCTTAATTTGTTACCGTGATGTCAATTCTTGATATCAACGTGTTTCGGTGTCTGACCATGCCTGCTGGTTGATGGTCTGGTCAACCAACCAGACTGTTAGACCCCATGGCCGGCAATCCCGTCCAATTAACTAATATCTCAACCTGTCCTCTTACAAGTTACGTCTGAATTTGGCCGTTTGCCCGTATGGCCGAAAATGGACGTAATTTGAAAATAAAAAAATAATTGAAAATAAATTTTGGATTTTTTTTTCCAAAGCAGTATGTTAAGGGTCCTCTGGTAGGTTAGGAGGGCAGGAAGTTCTCCTAAGGTTTCAAAACGTCCTGAAAACCGTTAATTAAAAGTTTCCTCTCCTAACCTAACCGAGTAAGACGGAGGACTCAAAACAGAAAACGGGACAGTACATCACTTGCCGGAGCCGATTTCATTTCAAATTACGTCCATTTTTGGCCATAGTGCGCGCTATGGTAAAAAATGGAGCGAAAAGCGGCGTTATTTTAAAAGGACGAGTTTATATAGCCTGCCACTTCAATCACGTAAGCGTCTATTGTGTCCATTAATTTCGCCACGTACGGTGACCGTTTCCAATCATTCTGGACCAATAACAAATGATATTCTGCTCAAGAATCATTCTTTACAACACCAACAATATCCATTACAGTGCCAAGCGCACATATATATGTGTAGGATCCTATAGTACATTGGTTCACGTTCTCGACTCACTATATTAGAGGACTCGAGTTCGATCTCCGGGCGGGACAGAAATGGTTAGGCACGTTTTCCTCTCATCTGATGCCACTGTCCACCCAGCAGTACATGTACGCCCCCGGCAGCTAGGAAAGTGTTGTGGGGTTGTATACTTTCGGTAGTTCCGCCTTGCTGGGGTCCTCGATGTAAGCCTAAAGTATGTATACACACAGGCTTCCTGTCCCCGGCAACCTAAATTATATTTCTACCCCGTGAATCATGAGAGTGCCACAACAACCAGTTTAATCCAACTTTGCTCCGTCGACCACTACTCTGCGCCATCAACAATTATATAGTTACACCAGCCTTTATTTTACCCCCTTGAACCATTATTCTTGCCCGTCTTCCCTTATTGGTCTGTGTCAGCCATTATTATACCCCGCTGGGGGGGGGGTGTACCCGACGTTTGTCCGGGTGATGGAGGCCATGTGTTCACTACACACTCTCGTCATCACTGTAACCACCTTCACTACACACTCTCGTCATCACTGTAACCACCTTCACTACACACTCTCGTCATCACTGTAACCACCTTCACTACACACTCTCGTCATCACTGTAACCACCTTCACTACACACTCTCGTCATCACTGTAACCACCTTCACTACACACTCTCGTCATCACTGTAACCACCTTCACTACACACTCTCGTCATCACTGTAACCACCTTCACTACACACTCTCGTCATCACTGTAACCACCTTCACTACAGAGCTTCAAGGCTACGGTGCGTGACCATGCAGACAGGAGTTGGAGGCTGACAGGTGCCCCGAGAGGCAGCCTTTCCACTCGAGTTAAGAGCTGGCGCTTGACATGAAGGGAGCCTTGTCTTGGCTGACGGGGAGGGAGAACACCCATGGGAGAGAGACTTGTTTAGTTCATTTATTATGTACCCCATACCCATCCCATGGGCGGTGGTGGACCCCATACCCATCCTATGGGCGGTGGTGGACCCCATACCCATCCTATGGGCGGTGGTGGACCCCATACCCATCCTGTGGGCGGTGGTGGACCAAATACCCGTCCTGTAGGCGGTGGTGGATCCCATACCCATCCCGTGGGCGGTGGTGGACCCAATACCCGTCCTGTGGGCGGTGGTGGACCCCATACCCATCCTATGGGCGGTGGTAGACCCCATGCCCATTCTGTGGGCGGTGGTAGACCCCATACCCATCCTGTGGGCGGTGGTGGACCCCATACCCATCCTGTGGGTGGTGGTGGACCCCATACCCATCCTGTGGGCGGTGGTGGACCCCATACCCATCCTATGGGCGGTGGTGGACCCCATACCCATCCTATGGGCGGTGGTGGACCCCATGCCTATCCTGTGGGCGGTGGTGGACCCCCATATCCATCCTGTGGGCGGTGGTAGACCCCATGCCCATCCTATGGGCGGTGGTGGACCCCATACCCATCCTATGGGCGGTGGTGGACCCCATACCCATCCTATGGGCGGTGGTGGACCCCATACCCATCCTATGGGCGGTGGTGGACCCCATACCCATCCTATGGGCGGTGGTGGACCCCATACCCATCCTATGGGCGGTGGTGGACCCCATACCCATCCTATGGGCGGTGGTGGACCCCATACCCATCCTATGGGCGGTGGTAGACCCCATGCCCATTCTGTGGGCGGTGGTAGACCCCATGCCCATCCTGTGGGCGGTGGTAGACCCCATGCCCATCCTGTGGGCGGTGGTAGACCCCATGCCCATCCTGTGGGCGGTGGTGGACCCCATGCCCATCCTGTGGGCGGTGGTGGACCCCATGCCCATCCTGTGGGCGGTGGTGGACCCCCATACCCATCCTGTGGGCGGTGGTGGACCCCCATATCCATCCTGTGGGCGGTGGTGGATCCCCATATCCTTCCTGTGGGCGGTGGTGGACCCCATACCCGTCCTGTGGGCGGTGGTGGATCCCATACCCATCCTGTGGGCGGTGGTGGACCAAATACCCGTCCTGTAGGCGGTGGTGGATCCCATACCCATCCCGTGGGCGGTGGTGGACCCAATACCCGTCCTGTGGGCGGTGGTGGATCCCATACCCATCCTGTGGGCGGTGGTGGATCCCATACCCATCCTGTGGGCGGTGGTGGATCCCATACCCGTCCTGTGGGCGGTGGTGGATCCCATACCCATCCTGTGGGCGGTGGTGGACCCAATACCCGTCCTGTGGGCGGTGGTGGATCCCATACCCATCCTGTGGACGGTGGTGGACCCAATACCCGTCCTGTGGGCGGTGGTGGATCCCATACCCATCCTGTGGGCGGTGGTGGATCCCATACCCGTCCTGTGGGCGGTGGTGGATCCCATACCCATCCTGTGGGCGGTGGTGGACCCAATACCCGTCCTGTGGGCGGTGGTGGACCCCATACCCATCCTGTGGGTGGTGGTGGACCCCATACCCATCCTGTGGGCGGTGGTGGACCCCATACCCATCCTGTGGGCGGTGGTGAACCCCATACCCATCCTGTGGGCGGTGAAAGAAAAGGTTATAGAGGCAAATAATGGGCTCAGGGACTGAATCCCAAAATTCATTTAGCTAAGCAAGTTACAGTTTTGATGAGCTAGTTACAAAATTTAATGTATAATGCTATATTAATAATTAATAGGTTCGAGAACAATCACAAGTACAGTCTCCAACTTAAGCAACAAAGTAGATGGAAAATTCCTTGGTGTTCTCATCGATAACTAGCTGAAACATCTGTCATAGACTGCTATGAATAGTACATAATTGCACTTATTTGTCTTCTTACATTTACCACCCCATTTTTGGAGGACGGACTGAATCTACGAGAGGAGTTGTCCCTCCCCAGTGTTAAAAGCAGAATTAAGGAACTGAATACTAAGCTTGCAATTAAGATAGCCAGAGATTCCCTTTACAATGATATTGTCAAGAAAAACTGAGCTCTGTGCTACTTGCAGGGGGGAAACAAGAGAAGCAAAAAATGGCATCACAGATCAGTCTGCTACCTCGAAGAACTTCACCTGCTTGAGCAAGCCCGTGAGCTCCTGCCTAAAGAGAGGTTCCATTCCTGGGTGGATGACTAATGCAGCATTATCTTCAATGAAATGTCAACGAAAAAGTCCAACATGATACCACAAGAAATGAGGCACAGGTATCTCGGGGAAATTTATAAAGCCGGAAATAAACTAGATCAAATTTACACTGATTGGTCATCTAATCCTGTCAATGGCAGGGCTGGTGCAGCATACACTGTAATTAGGATTAATGCCTTACAACGCAGAAATGATGGAAAATCCCGTATTGAGAACCATGCCTCTTCAACACAAGCAGAGCTAACTGCCATTTAAAATTTTGCCCCGAGGGGCGAGTTTATTGGGCAGCGCCACTCATCTTGTGAGTGCACATACCGCCATAGTAGCATGTACAACACTCTCCAATAGGAAGAAAACTCGCTGGGTTGTTCATCCTGTCACTTGTACCCAGACACGTTTGAGGAGCTGTTCACTTGAGACAGGCTTGGCTTTACAAGAGTGTAAATACTATGCTATGTATTCTCACAAACCCAATGTACCTTCTTGTATATAAATAAATAAATAAAATAAATAAACAAGTGAGCATGGCTGGTGTGCCCGGGAACCATAACAGCCTCCCCGGTGTGGGCCCCCGTCCCCGCCGGGTCCCCCGGGTGCTGGTCCCCGGTGAGGATCCCAACCCGGGGCCCTCCAACAGTACTGGTACAGGTGACTCTACAACAGGGGATGATGGTTACTGCCGACTAGTCCAAGGCAGAAACAGCAGAAACCGGGACAGGGTGAGCAGCAACAGAAGCAGCAACCTCAACAACAACAACAACAAGATGAAGACAGTGAGTGGCACACCCTAATCTTTCCTGCAATGGGATTGACAGCAGCAGATAAGTACAGATGGATTATTGAGGCCGCCCGCGCCCACAGCGCAGAGTATCGCATAGAGACCAGGTGTGTAGGTGGCAATGTTAGTGCACGGGTGCAGGGTTACAGCTCCCTCAAGTACTTCACAGAGACCAGTCTCGAGTATCAAGGTAAGAATGTTAAATTGTTGGAAGCAAACACACAGACAAGACAAACTAAAATTATAATTAAGAACTATAGTATTCATGTTGACGTGGAATATCTCAAGGACTATGAAGAGATTGTTTGGGTCGAGCGCAACACTGGACCAGGGGAACTGGCCAAAAATCAAGCAATTGCTATGTGGAAAGGAGACCTGCCCCCAGTCATTAAAATACCAGGCATGAGGGCATGTAAAGTGGAGAGTTATATTAGCTGCGCGTCCTTATGTGGCAACTGTCAACTTTAGGATCATAGAACGTGGCAATGTGATCGCCCAATTAGGTGTGGGTGTTACAGTGGCTCTCACGACACCAAGCAGTGTCTGGCCAAGCTTACATCGGGTGGGGGTGGCGGGGTAATACCTAGATGTGTCAACTGCAAGCAGCCCTATCATGCCTGGAACAGGTATTGCAGTAAGAGGCCTGACTGGCAGGGCTTGAGAAGGACGCCGACGCAGAACAGCAGGTGGACCAGTGAACAAGGGCGGAAATGGCTTCGTGAACAGTACTATAGCAAGCCAGGGTCCAGCCTACAGTAGGCAGACAACAGCCTGGGGTAGTGGTGGAGTGACCCACCACCACCCCACACAGGCCCAACCAGACCCCAATCCTGTCACAAACCCACTTACCTCTATCCCATTCACTAACCCAACCCTATCTCCCTCACTAACCCCAACCCTACCCCACCCAACAACCTCATTCCTGCTTCATCACCCATACCCCCCCTAACGCCTCCCAGTCAACCAGCTTGTAGCGAGTAAACTTATACTCGCTCCATTATCTCATCATCTTAATGGCATAACTAATTACACAAGCTATAATCCTATCCCTATTTACAGGTAACGGGTTTTCCACCCTCCTATCTTACTGTGAGGTGTAGTCACCGTATATAAGCAAGCGATTTGAGAATAGCAAACCAGTACAATTTCCACAGTCAACAATGTAGCACTCAGCGTGTACAGTTCTAATCGACCCAAGACGCTACAGCTTCCACACAGAGCAGACAGCAAACTACGACCGCATCGAGCCGCCACGCTCTCGCTCCCCGAGTTAAGACACTCACAATTCCCAATTGAGCCGCCACGCTCTCCCACATAGAGCTCCACGACTCCGGCCACACTTAGCTCTCTGCTCTGCTCCAGGCTTCGTCTCAACGTCTACGACACTGCTGTATCCAGGACTACTAAATAAATAGGAAACTCACTAAACACTGTGTCAACTCAACAACGTAACATAATCGTACGTTACAAGCTCTTCCGCCTCTCAGGCGACCCTCCCTCCCTCCCAACCTACCACTCCCCCTCCTCACTCACCAGCCAACACCTTACTGGGTCCAGATGAAACAATGCCGCCCGATATGGAAGCAATGATTACCCACGTGATAAAAAAAATCACCCACTCATGCAAGAACTATTGAGCAAGCAAAATAAACTTGAGAATACCCTTTGTACAATCCAGAAGACCCAGGGGGACATACTTCAAATTCTGCAGGGCCTGAACTTGTTTCAGGCGAGTTCAGCAGGTTGCAACTTGGTGCATGAGGATGCAACACGAGCCACGGCACATAACAGCAGACTCAGTGCTATCGCTGCCACAGTGAACACACCACCACCACCAGTGAACACACCACCACCAACACCACCACCAGTGAACACACCACCACCAACACCACCACCAGTGAACACAACACCACCAGCAGCACCACCAGTGAACACAACGACACTAGTGTACACAACACCATTGACCACTGGCACCCATACAAACAGTACCACCAGCACATGACGGTGGTGCAACACTACATACAACACCACCAGTGCACACACTCTCACCAGCAACAACACCGCACACAGTACATCTGATGACCAACACCTCCACGATGGATAACCACGGTGAAGAAAGTCTCACTATTTTTTATTTTATTTTATTTATATATATACAAGAAGGTACATTGGGTTTGGGAGAATACATTGGATAGTACAGTAATTACAGTCTTGTAAAGCCACTAGTACGCGCAGCGTTTCGGGCAGAGACTATTCTACAATGGAACTGCAATGACGTTCGTGGTAGACTTAATGACTACTAATGGTAGACTAATACAATACGCTCGTGAACACCAAACTGATGTCATAGTGCTACAGGAGACGCTGGTAGGTGAGGACTTCAACCCAAGATTCAACGGTTATCGCAAGTTCTCCCTGCCCGCTGGGGAAAGAAAACGGGGTCTCGTCACTTTTGTAAATAACAACATTCCCGCACAGATTATTGATGACCTGCACATGGGGGATGAGTTTGAATCACTGGGAGTAACCCTTTACTTAAACAATAATGCCCTACATATAATTAACCTATATGCGCTACAGAGTAAACTTGACCTTGACGCACTGCCTGAGTTTGTTAATGAAGAACCTACCCTGCTGGTTGGTGACCTGAATGCCAGACACCCACACTTTGGTGCCAACTGTCATCAGCCCAATGTCAATGGACGGAAACTGTCACTCTCTGTCAGGGGAAGTGAAAACCTTAGGGTCCTGGGTGATGAACAGCCAACTCACCTCAGAGGAGGAAGATTAGACTATGCTCTCCTGCTGAATGCACAGGACACGGATGCCAGTACACACATTGTGCACAGTTTGTGTAGTGACCATTGGGCACTGATTACCACCGTCGACATGAGCAAGAGAAGGAAAGAGACAAATAAAAGAAAAAGGTTATCACTCGGACCAGATATGAGGCCGCACTTCATAAACAGGATGAGTGACTGGTTCACGGAATACCAAATCCCAGAAGACATTGACACATTTGTTGATGACCTTAATCACCAAATTGAGAGCTGTCTAAGAGTTCCGCGCCATACGCCTGGGCGAAGTAATCCTCAGAGGAAGAAAATAAAATGGTATGAGAACGATTACATAAAGATGCTTAACGCAAATGTAAGAGACATGAGTAGAGAGTACCGGAGACATCCCACTGAAAGTACTCAAGAGTTGTTTAAAACTGTGTGTCAAGTAGACAGGGAAGAGAAGATTAAAGAGCGGGAAAGACAATGGCTTGAGTTCACTAGCTCTATTGGACGGGAAACATCTGCAAGACAAGTGTGGGCAAAAATTCAGATAGCTAAGGGGGGGGGCAGAACCCGGCCTGCGGCTCACAAAGACCCCCAGGGTAAGGCTGAGGAACTAATTCACAAGTGGAGTGATGCAGCATCCTCCTCCCTCCCTGCAGAAATCAGCAGGGAACAGCTCCTGCGACATTGTTACGGCCCTACTGGGTCGCAACCGGGTTCTTTTCTGGTGTTATTAGAATTCGGGAATCCGGCCCCAAGTTAGTAGAGGCTTTCAAGGGATGTGTTCCATAACGCAAGTTAAATTAAAGGGGGAGGGATAGAAATGCTCTGATTTATATACATATAGTCACCAACACCATAAATAAATATATAACAGTCACACGGGAGTTATAAATACACTATAATATACAGAGTTGTCTTCCACTGAAGACACAGGATGCTCCACGGTGCGCACTTTGGGTAGCCCTGGTTTCTTCCTCCGTGGCCCACGATGAATCCTCTATGAATCTCTCGGTGAATCTACCCTGGCCACAGGCCAGCCAAATCACAGTCCCACTGGGTGCTCCGTCATGGAGGCCTTCAACCACAATCCAGCCTGTAGCTGGCAGGTTCCGATCAGCTCCGCTGTTTAGGCCATTCCACGACCGATACTAGGGTTGCGAGCCCTAGGCAGGAGCCTCGTGTGATTCCGCTGATCACTCTCCTCTCTCAGCACCACAGTGGCTAGTCTCTTCCACCAGCCAGCCCCGGATAAGGCAATTCCTGATACTGCCACGTCACAGGCAGGCTAACACTCTCGACAGAGTTCATCCGGGGGTGACTCACAACTTCTTCAGCAGACTCGTGGAGAGACCTTGGCTGCCTTGGGTAGACTGATCCATCGTCCAATACAGCAGTCCCAGGTCGACTCTGCAATCAGACACGTCATTAATACTGGGACTAGGGAACCTCACTTACAGGCTTAGACACAAACGTCCACCTCTCTGCTCCATAGATGGCGTTGCTGTCTAAGCACCACCTCACCAGAGGTCAGCAGCGGCTATGTTATGAGCTGATTAAGACGGGAATCCAGCCCCTGTGGCCGGTATATCCCGTCCTCACTAGATGGCGTCGTCCATTTGGAGGGGGTTTCAGGAGCGGACTCACAGATGGCGTTGTCGTCACTACTCCGTGTTCCGACGATGGACTCGGGTCCGTAACAAACATGATGACAGAAGAATTAGGATAACAAGAGCACTGTCTAGTGATGACGAATATGGGCAACCAATCACAGCCCAGGAAGTAAGGGGCGCTATGAAAAAAGGGTAAAAGTACAGCACCTGGTGAGGATGGCGTCACCTACGACATACTCAATGCTCTGTGTGAAGTGTCTGGGAATCCACAACTCCACCTGTTTAACAAATCATTCCTAAGTGAAGTGTTGCCCACACAATGGAAACACGCAATAATTGTTCCCATACCGAAGCAAAATGACCCTGGTAATTACAGACCTATCAGTCTCGTGTCATGCACTTGCAAGATGCTTGAAAGGATCACCATGTTAAAGACTGTACATCTCTCAACCAGTTTAAGATAAAAACGAAGCACTACCTAATAAATTCCCTGTAACCTACCTTACCCCTCTATTGTCAACCCATATGTCTGTTTTCTTAAACAACGCTGTTTGTCGACCTATTTGTATTTGGGCTGCTTTTTCAGTCATGTTTCCCCCTTTTTATCTTTATTTTTATTTGTTCTCAACACATTTTATTCTTTATACTCATTTAGCATTAAGCTTTAGTCATTAAAGTTTTTCCTGCCCGAAACGCTTTAATTGCGTAATAGTGGCATTAGGCATTGTATGTACTAGCTCTATCTATAAATCTACCAATTTATGTAAAATCTCTTGTATGTATGTACCTTACCTAAATAAATATTTTTTATTTTGTTTTATCCTAAACCGACTGTTGCACAAAATAGGCAAGTTAGGGGAGGGGGTCAATGGATTATTAAAGGACGGAGCACAGCAAATTGTATAGTTAATTACTTGGCTAATGACAAGGCTAGGACACGGCTATATATATATATATATATATATATATATATATATATATATATATATATATATATATATATATATATATATATATATATATATGTCGTACCTAGTAGCCAGAACGCACTTCTCAGCCTACTATGCAAGGCCCGATTTGCCTAATAAGCCAACTTTTCCTGAATTAGTATATTTTCTATAATTTTTTTCTTATGAAATGATAAAGCTACCCATTTCATTATGTATGAGGTCATTTTTTTTTTATTGGAGTTAAAATTAGCGTAGATATATGACCGAACCTAACCAACCCTACCTAACCTAACCTATCTCTATCGGTTAGGTTAGGTAGCAGAAAAAGTTAGGTTAGGTTAGGTTAGGTAGGTTAGGTAGTCGAAAAAACATTAATTCATGAAAACTTGGCTTATTAGGCAAATTGGGCCATACATAGTTGGCTGAGAAGTGCGTTCTGGCTATTAGGTACGACATATATATATATATATATATATATATATATATATATATATATATATATATATATATATATATATATATATATATATATATATATTTGATTTTATACCCGCATTAGGTCAGGTGATAATACAATGAAGGTGAAAAACATGGGGGGATACATAAGGGATAAACATAGGGGCTGCAGAAGGCTTATTGGCCCATACGAGGCATCTCCTATCCAAACACAAAGATTAATCCAGTGTAATTGGCCTGTTATGTTGGACATTGTCTTCTGTGTTGGCATCGATATATCGTTGGCATATCGATGCCAACACAGAAGACAATGTCCAACATAACAGGCCAATTACACTGGATTAATCTTTGTGTTTAGATAGGAAATGCCTCGTATGGGCCAATAAGCCTTCTGCAGACCCTATGTTTATCCCTTATGTATCCCCCCATGTTTTTCACCTTCATTATATATATATATATATATATATATATATATATATATATATATATATATATATATATATATATATATATATATATATATATATATATATATATATTTATATATATATATATATATATATTTATATATATATATATATTTATATATATATATATATATATATATATATATATATATATATATATATATATATATATATAATGAAGGTGAAAAACATGGGGGGATATATATATATATATATATATATATATATATATATATATATATATATATATATATATATATATATATATATATATATATATATATATATATATATATATATATATATATATATATATATATATTATTAAATATGACCGAAAAAGTAAGATTAATAATTCTAACACGAATTTTCTCAATCTTTCGTACATTACGCTTCACTGTTGGAGGTAAATCAAAAATCAATTCTCCAAAATTCCTTTTTATTTCTAGTCTGACGCGACACGGGCGCGTTTCGTAAAACTTATTACATTTTCAAAGACTTTAGTTCACAAATACACAACTGAATAGAACTTACGTATCTCCGATTTTATATCTACATTTGAGTGAGGTGGAAGGGGTGATGTGGCATTAACACAAGACAGAACAAAATGTGGTATTAATAGGGTATTAATTTCATCAACACAAGACAGAACAAGAGTATTAATGGGTTCTCCCCTAGGTGTCCTGTTTGCAAACTTCTACATGGGTACCATCGAGCAAAAAGTCTTAGTCGACATGAACTTGAAACCGGCCATATACTGCAGGTATGTTGACGACATTTTTACACAGGTACCTGATGTCAGACATCTGCAGGAGCTGAAGGAGGCATTTGAGCAGAGTTCCGTGCTGCGTTTCACTTACGAGATGGAAAAGGATGGGAAGCTGCCCTTTCTAGATGTAACATTCATGGAAAAGGGCGGAGGTTTCCACACTGCAGTCTACACTAAGGAAACAAACATAGGAATGTGCCTAAATGCCAACAGCGACTGCCCAGACAGCTACAAGAGGAGTGTTGTTAACGCATATGTCGACCGTGCTCTCAGCCACAGCTCAGAATGGAAGCAAGTCGACGAAGAACTCTGTAGGGTAAGGCAGGTCCTAGTCAATAACGGCTTCTCCAATGGTTTCGTCGAAGACATCATAAGAAGGAAAGTGAAAAGCCATGCAACCTCTGAAGAGACAACTAACACAACACCTATACCCCCTATTAGACTATTTTACAGGAACTTCTTTTCCACAGCTCATAAAACGGAGGAAAGGGTCCTGAAAGATATTGTTAATAGAAACGTTATCCCTACAGACAAAAATCAGAGGATACAACTGACGATTTACTATAAAACCAGAAAAACGGCCAGCCTACTCATGAGAAAAACTCCAGACACAAAACAGAACGCTTTAAAAGAGACTAACGTCGTCTATGCCTTCAAATGCCCACTTGGGGACAGTAAGCTCCAAAAAACCCAGTATATAGGCAAGACAACAACATCTCTTTCTAGGCGTTTAACGATGCATAAGCAACAGGGCTCCATTAAGGAACATATAATCTCTTCCCACAACCAAACCATCGCCAGAGAAATCCTAGTAGTCCTGGGACCTCTGTTGTTTATAATATATATAAATGATTTAGATTCAGGTTTGAGTAGCAACATTTGCAAATTTGCCGATGATACGAAAATCGGTAGGGAAATTAATTCGGAGGAGGACTCACTATCACTTCAAGTTGATCTAGATAGGGTTTTGAAATGGTCAAAGGATTGGCAGATGCAGTTTAATGCTGATAAATGTAAAGTTCTGAGGTTAGGTAATGATGATAGAGTTACAAGATACGAGCTAGATGGTGTTGTGATTGCGAAGTCGGATTGCGAAAGGGATCTGGGAGTTATGATTAGTAAGAATTTAAAACAAAAGGATCAATGCATAAATGTTCGTAATAAGGCAAATCGGACACTTGGATTTATTAATCGCAGCGTTAGTAACAAGACACCTGGTGTGGTTCTCAAGCTATATCTTGTTCTAGTTAGGCCCCATTTAGATTATGCAGTTCAGTTTTGGTCGCCATATTATAGAATGGATATAAATTCACTTGAACGTGTCCAGCGTAGGATGACTAAGTTAATTCCCCAAATTAGAAATCTTTCATATGAAGAAAGATTAACAAAGCTTAAGTTGCATTCACTGGAAAGGCGAAGAGTTAGGGGTGACATGATAGAGGTTTACAAGTGGATGAATGGACATAACCGGGGGGATATTAATAGGGTATTAAAAGTATCAACACAGGACAGAACACGAAACAATGGATATAAATTGGATAAGTTTAGATTTAGGAAAGACTTGGGTAAATACTGGTTCAGTAACAGGGTTGTTGATTTGTGGAACCAATTGCCGCGTAACATTGTGGAGGTGGGGTCCCTCGATTGTTTCAAGCACGGGTTGGACAAGTATATGAGTGGGATTGGGTGGTTATAGAATAGGAGCTGCCTCGTATGGGCCAATAGGCCTTCTGCAGTTACCTTTGTTCTTATGTTCTTATGTTCTTAGTAAGCAACACAGAAACCATCGATAGATACAGCGATAGCAGGCGGCTTGACGTTTGCGAGGCACTACACATCAAGAAGTCAACACCAGCAATCAACAGCCAATTATTGCACAACTATATTCTACCCACCTCAAGACTCCGCTCCAATAAAGAAGCATCAAGAAATATGGACCAATAGGCTTTCTACAAACACTTCTATTCAATATCCATTGCTTCGTGTTCTGTCTTGTGTTGATGAAATTAATACCCTATTAATACTCTTGTTCTGTCTTGTGTTGATGAAATTAATACCCTATTAATACCACATTTTGTTCTGTTTTGTGTTAATGCCACATCACCCCTTCCACCTCACTCAAATGTAGATATAAAATCGGAGATACGTAAGTTCTATTCAGTTGTGTATTTGTGAACTAAAGTCTTTGAAAATGTAATAAGTTTTACGAAACGCGCCCGTGTCGCGTCAGACTAGAAATAAAAAGGAATTTTGGAGAATTGATTTTTGATTTACCTCCAACAGTGAAGCGTAATGTACGAAAGATTGAGAAAATTCGTGTTAGAATTATTAATCTTACTTTTTCGGTCATATTTAATAATATATATATATATATATATATATATATATATATATATATATATATATATATATATGTCGTACCTAGTAGCCAGAATGCACTTCTCGGCCTACTATGCATGGCCCGATTTGCCTAATAAGCCAAGATTTCCTGAAATAATATATTTTCTCTATTTTTTTCTTATGAAATGATAAAGCTACCTATTTCATTATGTATGAGGTCAATTTATTTTTATTGGAGTTAAAATTAACGTAGATATAAGACCGAACCTAACCAACCCTACCTAACCTAACCTAACCTATCTTTATAGGTTAGGTTAGGTTAGGTAGCCGAAAAAGTTAGGTTAGGTAGTCGAAAAACAATTAATTCATGAAAACTTGGCTTATTAGGCAAATCGGGCCTTGCATAGTAGGCATAGAAGTGAGTTCTGGCTACTAGGTACGACATATATATATATATATATATATATATATATATATATATATATATATATATATATATATATATATAAGCCTATACTTGCATAAACCACAAGTGAAGATAAACAATCTTTGGACAACACCCACCAGTGGGACTCGAACCCAGAAAGCACAACTACCTTCCAGTAGCTGGCATAACTAGTATGCTTTAACCCACTACGCCATCAGACCTTACAAAAGAAGTAGATAGTTCGAGATATATATATCTCAAACATCTCTACCTCCCGAAGGCACCAGATGAGTGAGGGGTCAGTCTGCAATTTTCGTCAAGCCACTGTCAATGTGAGAGAACTCGTGTCCAGCTTATAAGCCTATACTTGCATAAACCACAAGTGAAGATAAACAATCTTTGGACAACACCCACCAGTGGGACTCGAACCCAGAAAGCACAACTACCTTCCAGTAGCTGGCATAACTAGTATGCTTTAACCCACTACGCCATCAGACCTTACAAAAGAAGTAGATAGTTCGAGATATATATATCTCAAACATCTCTACCTCCCGAAGGCACCAGATGAGTGAGGGGTCAGTCTGCAATTTTCGTCAAGCCACTGTCAATGTGAGAGAACTCGTGTCCAGCTTATAAGCCTATACTTGCATAAACCACAAGTGAAGATAAACAATCTTTGGACAACACCCACCAGTGGGACTCGAACCCAGAAAGCACAACTACCTTCCAGTAGCTGGCATAACTAGTATGCTTTAACCCACTACGCCATCAGACCTTACAAAAGAAGTAGATAGTTCGAGATATATATATCTCAAACATCTCTACCTCCCGAAGGCACCAGATGAGTGAGGGGTCAGTCTGCAATTTTCGTCAAGCCACTGTCAATGTGAGAGAACTCGTGTCCAGCTTATAAGCCTATACTTGCATAAACCACAAGTGAAGATAAACAATCTTTGGACAACACCCACCAGTGGGACTCGAACCCAGAAAGCACAACTACCTTCCAGTAGCTGGCATAACTAGTATGCTTTAACCCACTACGCCATCAGACCTTACAAAAGAAGTAGATAGTTCGAGATATATATATCTCAAACATCTCTACCTCCCGAAGGCACCAGATGAGTGAGGGGTCAGTCTGCAATTTTCGTCAAGCCACTGTCAATGTGAGAGAACTCGTGTCCAGCTTATAAGCCTATACTTGCATAAACCACAAGTGAAGATAAACAATCTTTGGACAACACCCACCAGTGGGACTCGAACCCAGAAAGCACAACTACCTTCCAGTAGCTGGCATAACTAGTATGCTTTAACCCACTACGCCATCAGACCTTACAAAAGAAGTAGATAGTTCGAGATATATATATCTCAAACATCTCTACCTCCCGAAGGCACCAGATGAGTGAGGGGTCAGTCTGCAATTTTCGTCAAGCCACTGTCAATGTGAGAGAACTCGTGTCCAGCTTATAAGCCTATACTTGCATAAACCACAAGTGAAGATAAACAATCTTTGGACAACACCCACCAGTGGGACTCGAACCCAGAAAGCACAACTACCTTCCAGTAGCTGGCATAACTAGTATGCTTTAACCCACTACGCCATCAGACCTTACAAAAGAAGTAGATAGTTCGAGATATATATTCAGATTCAGATTCAGATTCAGATGTTTATTCAGGTAAGGTATATACATACAAGTGATGTTACATTAATGGATTGATATATAGATAGAGCTAGTACATACAATGCCTAAAGCCACTATTACGCAATGCGTTTCGGGCAAGAAAAACATTAATATCAAGAACTTAATACTAATTGAGCATAAAGAATAAAAGATGTTGAGAACAAATACAAATAAAGATAAAAAAAAAGGGGGAACATGACTGAAAAAGCAGCACAAATACAATAGGTTGACAAACAGTGTTGATTAAAAAAAAAAGAAAAAAAAAAGAAAATAAAAAGAAAATAACAGACATGGGTTGACAATAGAGGAGTGAGGTAGATTACAGGGAATTTATTAGGTAGTGTTTAGTTTTTATCTTAAACTGGTTGAGAGAGGTACAGTCTTTAACATGGTTGGGAAGGTCATTCCACATTCTGAGCCCCTTGATTTGCAGAGCATTTCTAGTTTGATTAAGACGTACTCTAGGAATATCAAAACTGTATTTATTTCTGGTGTGGTGCTCATGGGTTCTGTTACAACCTTCTATGAAGCTTTTAAGATCAGGATTGGCATTATAGTTTAGCGTTTTATATATGTATAATACACATGAGAGAATGTGCAGTGACTTAATATCTAACATATTAAGAGATTTGAGTAGGGGTACCGAGTGATGTCTGGGGCCAGAGTTGGATATTGTTCTAATAGCGGCTTTGTGTTGGGTAATTAGAGGACGTAAGTGATTTTGGGTAGTAGAACCCCAAGCACAAATACCATAGTTGAGATAAGGATAGATAAGGGAGTAATAGAGAGTCACCAGAGCAGGGCGTGGTACATAATATCTGATCTTAGAAAGAATGCCCACAGTTTTTGAAACTTTTTTTGATATATTTAGAATGTGTCCCTGGAAATTCAGCTTGTGGTCAATGAGAATGCCAAGGAATTTGCCATCTAATTTGTTACAAATTTGGGTATTGTTTATTTTGAGATTTATAAGACTAGAGGATTTATTGCCAAACAGAATATAGAAGGTTTTGTCAATGTTAAGGGTGAGTTTGTTGGCAGTTAGCCAAAGATGGACTTTATTTAGCTCAGTATTTACTGTGGCATTTAGAGCAAGAGGGTCAGGACTGGAGTAAATGAAGGTTGTGTCGTCAGCAAATAGAATTGGTTTGAGGTGTTGGGAGGCATTTGGAAGGTCATTAATGTAGATGAGAAAGAGGAGAGGGCCAAGTATGCTGGCCCTATATCTCAATCTCAAACCTCTCAAACCGTATATATCTCAAACATCTCTACCTCCCGAAGGCACCAGATGAGTGAGGGGTCAGTCTGCAATTTTCGTCAAGCCACTGTCAATGTGAGAGAACTCGTGTCCAGCTTATAAGCCTATACTTGCATAAACCACAAGTGAAGATAAACAATCTTTGGACAACACCCACCAGTGGGACTCGAACCCAGAAAGCACAACTACCTTCCAGTAGCTGGCATAACTAGTATGCTTTAACCCACTACGCCATCAGACCTTACAAAAGAAGTAGATAGTTCGAGATATATATATCTCAAACATCTCTACCTCCCGAAGGCACCAGATGAGTGAGGGGTCAGTCTGCAATTTTCGTCAAGCCACTGTCAATGTGAGAGAACTCGTGTCCAGCTTATAAGCCTATACTTGCATAAACCACAAGTGAAGATAAACAATCTTTGGACAACACCCACCAGTGGGACTCGAACCCAGAAAGCACAACTACCTTCCAGTAGCTGGCATAACTAGTATGCTTTAACCCACTACGCCATCAGACCTTACAAAAGAAGTAGATAGTTCGAGATATATATATCTCAAACATCTCTACCTCCCGAAGGCACCAGATGAGTGAGGGGTCAGTCTGCAATTTTCGTCAAGCCACTGTCAATGTGAGAGAACTCGTGTCCAGCTTATAAGCCTATACTTGCATAAACCACAAGTGAAGATAAACAATCTTTGGACAACACCCACCAGTGGGACTCGAACCCAGAAAGCACAACTACCTTCCAGTAGCTGGCATAACTAGTATGCTTTAACCCACTACGCCATCAGACCTTACAAAAGAAGTAGATAGTTCGAGATATATATATCTCAAACATCTCTACCTCCCGAAGGCACCAGATGAGTGAGGGGTCAGTCTGCAATTTTCGTCAAGCCACTGTCAATGTGAGAGAACTCGTGTCCAGCTTATAAGCCTATACTTGCATAAACCACAAGTGAAGATAAACAATCTTTGGACAACACCCACCAGTGGGACTCGAACCCAGAAAGCACAACTACCTTCCAGTAGCTGGCATAACTAGTATGCTTTAACCCACTACGCCATCAGACCTTACAAAAGAAGTAGATAGTTCGAGATATATATATCTCAAACATCTCTACCTCCCGAAGGCACCACTTGTGGTTTATGCAAGTATAGGCTTATAAGCTGGACACGAGTTCTCTCACATTGACAGTGGCTTGACGAAAATTGCAGACTGACCCCTCACTCATCTGGTGCCTTCGGGAGGTAGAGATGTTTGAGATATATATATCTCGAACTATCTACTTCTTTTGTAAGGTCTGATGGCGTAGTGGGTTAAAGCATACTAGTTATGCCAGCTACTGGAAGGTAGTTGTGCTTTCTGGGTTCGAGTCCCACTGGTGGGTGTTGTCCAAAGATTGTTTATCTTCACTTGTGGTTTATGCAAGTATAGGCTTATAAGCTGGACACGAGTTCTCTCACATTGACAGTGGCTTGACGAAAATTGCAGACTGACCCCTCACTCATCTGGTGCCTTCGGGAGGTAGAGATGTTTGAGATATATATATCTCGAACTATCTACTTCTTTTGTAAGGTCTGATGGCGTAGTGGGTTAAAGCATACTAGTTATGCCAGCTACTGGAAGGTAGTTGTGCTTTCTGGGTTCGAGTCCCACTGGTGGGTGTTGTCCAAAGATTATATATATATATATATATATATATATATATATATATATATATATATATATATATATATATATATATATATATATATATATATATATATATGTGTGTATATACACTCTATTACATCAGCCTGTTGAGACAACATCACAATGAGACAAATAAGCAAAATCAGAAATATTCAGGCACAGGCAGAAGTGGCGAGGAGAGGTATAATGTATGAGGGAAGTCAAACCATGCAACACTACATGTATGTGAGTCAAAACACCCATTTCACTTATGGTAAAAGGAGAAATGCTTGGAGTGACTCTGTGTACATGCGGCTCAGGCTTGGGTACAAATATTACTGGGAATATGGGATAGGTGTTCATGATAATGACACGAAGTGTAAACTATGTGGTATGTTAAGGTCTCACACCCTTGCCCATTATGTTCTTGATTGTCCGTTGATTAATGTATATAAAACACTGAGATAAGGACTGTTCCTGAACAAATAGCCTGGATGTGTCACAACGGAAAGGTTGATGATATTCTTGAGAGATATAAGAATTTTGCACCAAGACTGTAATTTTTTGTTGAATTATCTGCATGTCTCTTGCAAATTGTCTATACAGTATACTTAGGTCATAAAAGTATTTGTGTGTACGTCTGATACCATACTACTTGTGTAAAGGAGGAAATGTAGATGTTTATCTCTCAGAATGTTCGGTAATATGTTTATTGTTTGTGATGTGTGTATATGTATGTATTAACACGATGTACTGAACGGGGTAAGAATAGCTTGAGCTATCTCATCCCTTTGTGTGTATTTTACCTCAATAAACTTATTTCAATTTCAATTATACCTTCTTGTGAATACAATTATTATTATTATTATCATAATTCTTTATACCGGTGCTTTCTGCCCCACACAGTGATTGCTCTTCCGTCAGCCCTATTCTCTCAAAATAGTATGGCTTTGAACAGAGATTGGAATACCCTGCAGGTCTCGGTCCATTTCAGGTTTATTAATACAATCATCGCCACAGACAGTTGGCCAAGCTACCAGCACGACTAGTGCTGAACTCTGCTTCCTATACCTGGCCTACTTCACCAAACAGCTCTTGTTTATTTAGATATTCGAAAGGAAATATTAAACAATGACTCGTTTAGTATAATTCATTTCCGTTATTAATCTAAATTATCTCGTGCACTACAGGAAATAAAAATAACATTTTCAATGACAGCCGCGCAAATATCACATAAGTCCCGGATGGCTAGGGCTAATCAGCGAGCAGCTTACAAATCCGCTAAAGAAGTGATCCAATCAGCACCACCGTCTCATTGGAGTGCTGGTGACGCGGACCAATCGGCGAATTTGTTTTGACGAGAGTGCTGGAGCCGAGCATGAAGGAACACTTCCCATAAGGATGTCTGCTGTCAAGCATCGCTAAAAGGCGCCATGGGGCTTATTATATCCAGATTTCGGGTAAGATGGACGACCTATGAGTGATGTAATGAGTGTGATGATGAAGTAAATTAGTGGCGTAAGGAAGAGGAATAGCGACCAGAGAGCAACAGGCTGGACACACCGGCCACTACCCAGTTTTGATGCTACTTGTTGTTTTCCTTCGTGCCATATATGTGCTTTTTGGGTGACGTGTTACTTGGTGCTATTGTTACTTGGCTATGTTCATAGCTGTGTATTGATGATCCTGCAATGCTCCCCTCACCTGGGTGAGGTTATACCAGTGTTGCTTGTATGGTTACCTGTGTTGCTTGTATGGTTACCTGTGTTGCTTGTATGGTTACCTGTGTTGCTTGTATGGTTACCTGTGTTGCTTGTATGGTTACCTGTGTTGCTTGTATGGTTACCTGTGTTGCTTGTATGGTTACCTGTGTTGCTTGTATGGTTACCTGTGTTGCTTGTATGGTTACCTGTGTTGCTTGTATGGTTACCTGTGTTGCTTGTATGGTTACCTGTGTTGCTTGTATGGTTACCTGTGTTGCTTGTATGGTAAACTATTGTTAGGGAGAGGAGACATGCAAGTCTTCTCAAGGACCACCCTAGCCTAGGCTGTCCATACTGACAGCCATCCTGTGGTGGCCATAACCTGGCTCCCCCTGCCGATACACACATTGTCAACTGTACACTGCCCCTTAACTACCAGTCTAACATTCATTGTCACCAATATACATGTTTTAACATAGTGTTCATATTCCCAAAACTGCAAAATGGTTACTTATGGTGTTGGGTTAAGGTACAGTAACGTCTAAATTGTTCTTGGCATAGAAATCTAACCTAACATGAAAACTATACAATTCTTTAACCATTTTTCATCTCATTTGGCAGTAGAATGGCATATGTTTGGTCTGTGTTGCAATATTATGTTTTCCATGTGCATATATGGTAGTGACATGGGCAGTGTGTGTGTTGGGGGGGGGGGGGGCAGTGTCATGGGCAGCATATGTGTGGGGCGGTTATGGGCAGCGTGTGTGTTTGTGTGTGTGTAGGGCAGTGGTGTGTGTGCGCGCGTGGGGCAGTCTCATGGGAGGCATGTACTCGCCTATTTGCCACTTATTTGTGCTTGTGGGGGTTGAGCTGTGGCTCTTTGGTCCCCGCCTCTCAACTGTCCTGCCTCTCGACTGGTGTACAGGTTCCTGAGCCTACTGGGCTCTATCATATCTACACTTGAAACTGTGTAGAGTCTGCCTCCACCACATTACTTCCTAATGTATTCCATTTGTCAACCACTCTGACACTAAAAAAAGTTCTTTCTAATATCTGTGGTTTATTTGGGCACTCGGTTTCCACCTGTGTCCCCCTAGTGTGTATGCCCCTGGTGTTAAATAGTCTGTCTTTATCTATCCTTTCAATTCCTCTAAGAATCTTGTATGTGGTGATCATGTCCTGCCTAACTCTTCTGTGTGTTATGTCTTGTGTGCGTATCATGTATTGTGAGGGGGGGGGGGTGTACTGGGTTAGTTGTACTCCCCTAGTTGCAGGCGATGAGTCACAATAACGTGGCTGAAATAATCGATTTGAGAATGGTCCAGGACGGACCGAAACGTCGTCGTCCCTTCAACTTCTAGTGTGTGGTCTGGTCAACTCCCCTAGTTATGCTTGTGGGGGGTTGAGCTTCAGCTCTTTGGTCCCACGTCTCATCTGTCAATCAACTGGCGTACAGATTCCTGAGCCTTTTGGTCTCCATGTCTACATTTGTCATGTATTGTGTGTGCATGTCATGTCTCATGTGTCTAGTGTCATGTATCATGTACTGTGTATATGGGGGGGGGGGGCAGTGTCAAGTGTGATGCGAGTTGCTGGGGGGGGGGGGGGAGGTTGGGCGTGTTGAGTTGTATTCACCTAGTTGTGCTTGCGGGGTTGAACTCTGCTCTTTTGGCTCACCTGTCAATTGTCAATCAATCAAATGTTACTAACTACTAATTCTTTTTTCCACCCCCCATCCCCCAGTACCTATTTGCTGCTAGGTAACGGGCATCTGGGTGAAAGAAACTGCCCATTTATTTCTGCCGGCCCTGAGAATCGAACCCTGGTCCACACGACTATATATCAAGCATGCTATCCACTCAGCCACCGCCCCCCCCCCCCCCCCCCGGTTGTTAAGGGGGGGGGGGAAGTTGTGGGGTGGGAGGGGGTGAGTTGTGGGATGGGGGGGTTCAGGCGAGTTGTGTGTGGAGGGGGGGTCGGACGAGTTGTGTGGGGAACTAATGATGATGATGATAATAATACAGTAATAAAAATAATGCTAATAATGATACTGTATTTGATAGACATAATGGCATTTTAGTGCACTGATCTGAACCTAGGCATCAAGGTTAGATTCTCACGAT
Source organism: Procambarus clarkii (assembly GCF_040958095.1). Taxonomy (NCBI): domain Eukaryota; kingdom Metazoa; phylum Arthropoda; class Malacostraca; order Decapoda; family Cambaridae; genus Procambarus; species Procambarus clarkii. The sequence continues at coordinate 35,397,471 of NC_091192.1, forward strand.
TGGTGGGGGGGGGGGAAGGTTTTTAAAATAATCGGTATTGGTGGCCTACAGTGTGTTTACCATGTATGTTACACAAATCAAATAATGCTCTCTAATGTTCATGTATTAAGGCAGAGACTGGGAAAAAATGTTATATGATATTTAGTAATTAAATATGAGGTGATCAGATATCTAATGCAGGTCACTGGTGTGGTAACTGCAGATGGTGTGTATGTCGCTCGGCTTCGGGTTAACAGTCGGGTATGGCCAGGGCTTTATAAAAACACTTGTCCCTCTTCTCTTCAAAGTATAAGAGATAGAGTATTATAGCCTATGAGAATAAAGTCTATGATCCTGAGGGGCTACAGAGCCTTACATCCTCAGTTTTATTCTCAAATTAGAGAGTTCAGCTGATGTTTTGCAAAGTAAACCTAAATGTTATAATAATACTGTACTTTGTTTTTATTCTCATCATATTAAATCCAAGTTAACTCTAATGCCTTGCTTGACTACTTTAAGTTTGCCTTGTGTATTGTACAGTACTAACATTTCTTTTTATTTTCAGAAAAAACAATCAACCAAAGACTTACTTGAAGAGATTCAAAAGGTAAGAAATTTAAGCTTTTAAAGTACAGTATGCCTATTTTATATAGTTCTCATTATTAATGCTGAATTACACATTATTTGATGGACAGTTTTGCAATGATCTTTACTTTAAAAAATTATAGTTAGCAGTAAATAGACTGCTATAATTTCTTGCAGTTAATATACTGCATATTCAATAAAGCAAATATAATGTGGTGGAGACCTAAGTACAGTGCATGCACTAAATGAGGTTTGAGGGAAACTTCAAGTATATGAATTGTATGTTATTGCAAGATAACTTTTTGGTGTTCAGGAGACGGTAATCTAGCAAATTAAAGGCAGTAAATTTAGAAGAGAATTTATTTCAAAGGAATTAATATCATGAATTGTGCTGTATAAAGGGCTTTAATACTGTGCTAGGTAATGAATGACTAGCTTTTGCAGGTGAGACTTGAACTCTATTATTGGATCATTATCAAAGGTGATGCTCCTTTTAAATGAGTAACTGTATGAGACTGTAAAGTTGGTTATGGGTATATTAGAGATAGTTTCATGGCAGAATGTGGAGGCGATCGAGGAATACCGGGAGACGACGGAGCAACGCCAGAAGAAGCTGGTGGGGAGCCTCGTCCTCTACTCCATCGTGCTATACTTGGTTGCCGCTGTGGTCTTCTACTTCTATTACTTCCCCAACAAGCTACGCGAGAGGCTGCTATATGCCACCCCTTTTATTATCTTTCCCTTCTTGTGAGTACCACACTTCATAGAGTTCACTCTATTAGACTTAAAATTAAGACTAGAAATGTACATAAAACACTTGATGTGCAGTAATTATTAATTATTATTAACTGAACTACAGTGCCCAACAGAATATTTACTCATGGGAAAAAACATAAATACTGTACTGTACATGCTACCTCCAATTTTCACAGAACAAAGTTCTGTGAAATTGAGTTCTGTGAAAAACTGTGAAAAGTTCTTTTTGTTCCTTAAAAAAGTGTAAATAAAAAACTAGCACATCACATTTGTTAAGAGGAAAATTGGATAAAGCTCCAGAGGGAATAATATCCACTCTCTACACAATGATACACTTATTTTAACATTAATATTTAATGATCCTCCACTTTCCAGAAATAAATTCATGGTACAGTATAATGATGTCCACAATGCTTAGGATGTGCATAACTAAGCCTAAAAGATTTGCAAGACACGAGAACATAGGCTGTGTGGGAGTCCAGCTCTTTGCTGGGAATGCTGTAGACATGAGATTAGTCTGGGTTGTTCAGTAATTTACATAAGTACATGCAATCTGCATTGGCACAACAATTAATACAGTAATTTTATTCAACATTTGCCGCCATGAATCAAAGAATATGTTGGTAATTTTTTTCCAGTTCAAATTATATTTACAGTACTTTATAATTTTGTTGATGTAAATTTTTGAGTTCCCACATTTCTCTTAAATTTGTAAATCAAAGCATTTTTGTATTAGCTTTCTGGCATTACCCAGCTAATTAAACCCCTAAGTTTTATTCCACGATGTCTTGCTAAAACTCCAAAGCCAACCCTCTGAGAATATATGCACTTCTTTGTATAAAACTGTAATTGCTTTATAAACATGCTTCATTTTAGGCTTACTGCCTTCCTTACCATAAAAATCCTCTCATTTTCATTCTTAGCAATATCAATTAATATTTCGAATTTTCACAATACCCATTGTTTTATATTAATATCTAATATCATAGTTGTCTTCATCACCATGAACTCTGCCATGCTCATGGCAGAGCATAAATATTATTATTATTGGTCAAATGATTGGCAAATGCAGTTTAATGCTGACAAAGTAAAGTTCTGAGGCTAGGTAATGATGATAGTGTAGAGAAACTATCTAAACCTTAGGACTACGAATCCGAAGATCATCTATTGATCTATTTTCAGAATCTATTTTCAGTATAGAAAATAGATTCTGAAAATATATTTGCAACTCATGCATTTAGGGATGCAATTCTCCTAGTGAGTCGCACCTTGTGTCAAACCTACGTGAGGCTGACAGAGAAAACTAAACCTTTCTCCTTGGAAGGATCTCAAGTTTATTTGGTGAATAATAGGAAGCCAATGCAGGCCATGACCTTGTATTCAGGCCCTGCATATGTGTTTTGACTAATCACAAGATTCAGTAACAGGCATTAGTTATTCAGCTTGTGCAGTATTTATACTGTAGTACTATTTTGTGTACTTAGCCCATGCTAAACGCACTTTTTCTGTGTACCGTAGTAGCTATCTTTTGTTAGTTCTTAATTAACTTTAATTGGGTTAGGTTGTACATAACATTTTATAAAATGATTTAACTTGTGAAGTTTTCATCTAAAGTTAGAATTTGTATACAGTATATTGTATTTAGTATCATTTGCAACTACTGTACAGGACAATACATTATTACATGTACAGTACAGTAGTACTCACCAATACAGTACTGTGATTTAAGTTTTAAAATTACATAAAACTCTGTTGAAATTTAATAGCTGAAACTTGATGTATTATGCAGGCATTTTATTAGATATTTTGTTAGCAATTTCATTATGAAGAGGCTTAACTAATTTTATATTTTGGTTGAATTGTTTTGAGGCTTTATGTCCTGAAACATTAAAGTATTTTAACATTTTATGAACTCCCTATATATTATAGTTAAAACTTCCACAGAATCTACTCTTTAAAGAGGCTGCTGACTTGGTATTATCGACGGAAGATTTCTAAAAATGAAGAAAAGTTAAAAAGTCTCCGCGAGAGACAAGAGAAGATCTTGGAGCAGGTGATGGAGACAGAAACATACAAGGTGGCGAAGGAGATACTGGAACTGTATGCTCCTGACCAGCTACGCAGGAATCAGGTGTGTTGTGTACCTTGACATGACTAAGTTGGATTCAATATAAACGATGCCCTCCTTACAAACTGGAATTCTCATCCATGTGGAGGGCAGTACTCTAATGCTAAATTAGCCTATAAATAGTGAAGTATTTTGTCATGCAAGCCAGTAGAGGTTGGAGGGAATGATTGTTTTCTGCTGCAGATGTGGCCATTCAGTTGATACCTGGTTGATGGGGTTCTGGGAGTTCTTCTACTCCCCAAGCCCGGCCCGGGAGCCAGACTTGACTTGTGAGAGTTTGGTCCACCAGGCTGTTGCTTGGAGCGGCCCGCAGGCCCACATACCCACCACAGCCCGGTTGGTCCGGCACTCCTTGAAGGAAACAATCTAGTTTCCTCTTGAAGATGTCCACGTTTGTTCCTGTAATATTTCTGATGCTCGCTGGTAGAATGTTGAACAACCGTGGACCTCTGATGTTCATACAGTGTTCTCTGATTGTGCCTATGGCACCTCTGCTCTACACTGGGTCTATTCTGCATTTTCTTCCATGTCGTTCACTTCAGTACGTTGTTATTTTACTGTGCAGATTTGGGACCTGTCCCTCCAGTATTTTCCATGTGTATATTATTTGGTATCTCTCTCGTCTCCTTTCTAGCAGTTAAAGTAGTAATTGGCATATTACTCTTGTGATTAAGTGCACGAGATACTGTAATTGGTATTTCCTCAGCATGGCTTTTTTTCTCTGAGGTACAATATTTGGGTTTAAGTGCCACTTTTGGAAACTTGGTTATAGATGTTTTATATAGACTACAAAAAAAACAATTGTCAGGTTTATTGCAAAATTCATGGTATTTGAATGAGGAAACATTCTGTAAAGACAACTGGACTGGACACTAAACAGATCTCAAGAAGGTAATAGTCATAACCTCAAACTAAATATACACTAGAAAACAAAAATTGCAGTGTAGTGTCCCATGTACCACTGCATACATTACTGGTTTCTATACATTGAGTCATATTACCCATTTTTATTGTATTTTTCATCAATATAAAATGTATATTATGGTCTATATTATAGCTTTTTTTCTATGCTGTTGGACAGAGCTCTTAAAAATAACATGCCTAGTTCCTGGATGTTTGACTTTATGGGTGTCAGATGGGTGCCAGCCTTTCCAATGTTCAGTGTCTCACTTCTGAGAAACACCAAGCTTTAAGATCTAATATTACTTACTGTCTCTGCTCATTAATCCATATCATATGGGGCCATCCTCATTCGAGAGTTAGTCAAATTTCTTACCAGGAATATCCAAAAATGAAAAAATGTACAATTTTTGTTGTTTCACAACTTGCTTATTCCCACAGCTTACTCGTGCATGATGAGCATGAATTGATTCAAATTGGCCAAAGATTTGGGTTGCCAAAATTTGGATTATTGAGCTCTTATTACTTTTCTTTCTTTCATAGATATATAATTTGTTTTGCTTTTCAAATACTTTATGCCCAGTTTTACTCAGTTATGAGACTGATCTTAGATCCCTATGATCCGCTCTTCTCAAAGAGCATACCTGATTCTGATCCTGGTGTTCAGTAGGCCTACCCAAGTCCAGAGACATGGTAGTTGTAATTATCCAAGTATAGTTAACAAATAAAATCTGTGCTTGTGGTGTCCTGTCTTCCCAGTACTGTCATACGTTGTTTTGAAACTACTGATTGGTTTTGGCCTCCATCATCATCTTGCTTGTTCCAACCATCTACCACTGTTTGCAAAAAGAGAACTTTCTAATGTTTGGCAGCTTTGTTTCCTGAGCATGACCACCTTGAAGATGTAATTCTCCTTCGTCAATTTTTTCAATTTATTATTTTGTATGTAGTGATCACATAGCCTCTCTTTCTTCTATATTCTAGGAGATAGAAGAAAAGAAGAAAAATATACCATATTTGATATATGAGGACACCTTTATCCTCACTTTTATTCTCTCCTCATACCATAGCTCTTGGTTGTTCAGTTCCAGACGTGATTTAGTTACCTGTCTTTGCATCTTTTCCAGTTGGATGTGCTTCTTGAGATATGGGCACCATACATACAACTGCTGCATGTTCCGATTTATGTCTCGTGAAGATCTTGAACAGTTTCTTTAATATTTTGCCTTCATGTACAGTATTTAAAAGCGATTTTGAAGGATTGGTATTTCCTATTGTTTGCAATAAAAGATTGAGGACTCCTGTCAAATGTTTTGTTCCAGCTTTGGGTTTGATACCATTTCCTTTCTGACTTCCTGTCTGATATTCACACTTGTCTGTTTACTACAGTGTCTGGTTTCCTTAATCACTTCTAATATTTCTTACTCTGGCAACTTGTGCATAGGGTAGTTGCGTATCCTCCTTGCACTTTTCTATTCCTTGTGTGACCACCTTCATCTCTACTGAAAAAGATCTTTTCCCTGTTGAATTTTCTTGCTTAACTTTTTGTATTCACTAACATACAGATTTGATTTAGTGTCCTCAAAAGTTACTTTTAATACTTTATTTTTCTCCCCCAGGACTTTTCCTTTAGTGTCCCAGAGCTCTTTATCATTGCATAATTCCTTAATTTGACTTACTCGGGCTTTCATTACTGCTGCTCGGTTTCCTAACATGTCCATGTGATATTTTACAGTGTTCTCTATGTTTGCCGACGTGTGCAAACCACTCTGGCTAATATTTTCCTCATCAAAGCCATCAAAATAAATTCAACTTTTGTCCTTCCTCATGTTGGCAGCCATAATTGTCGTACTTGTCACTGTGATACTAAAGCATTGGGGAGCTTCTAAGAGCTATTCCAGACATTATCATTAAAGTTTTCTATTGGATCTCTTACATGCTTCAGTGTTTTTGGAGGAGATTTGAACAGTTCCTGGGGCTGTATGTTTTTCTTTGCTAATGCCTATCTGGACACCGAAAATATTTAATTAGATAAACTATGTCTCACAGCTAAGCAGAACAATTGCATTCGTGTGGAATAATGAGCTTTTGTCTTCTCTAATCTTTGTACTGTGTACACTTGCATTCATGTTGTACCCTGTGGTATGGTGTTTAATGTGTAACTACGTGAAACACTGTCTTAATGGTGGTGTAGCACTTCTCTGCTTTAGATTCATGTTTTGTGGCACTTGTCTCTGAACCTCCTGCAAGAGCCTCGCCAAATTCTGCACAATGTAAATCATTAACACTTACATTTTTATTTTCTATCTTCAACCTTGTATTATTAACTAATAGCTTGAATAAAAGACTTATTAGTATACTTGGCAAGCTAATACAGTAGCTTTAGTTTCTTCATGCTTTCTTATGGTCCTTCACATTATGTTTAAAAGTATTTTACCAATACTATATTTCTGCCCTTATCATTGAATACTTAACCATATGCTCCAGAGTGCATTCTGATTCTTGCCTACAATCTCTATCACTACCCACTTGAAACCTTTTAATTATTCCATCCAAATTTGTGAACTTCCCCATTTTAGTCTAGTAATGTGGTCATTTGTTTCACATCTTTTCTTATTGCTTTAATTTTTTGTTAACATCTTATGTTCCCATATGTGGTCATTATGCATTTCTGATAAATTGTTCTCATGATCTCTTCAAAATTCATGTTGCATCATCTGCTTTTTCTTAATTTTTATCACTTTCATACTTTTAGTACAACTCAAAATCTACAAATAATAAATTGTTTTCAGATGCTCAAAACGCCAACGCCTGTGGGCCCAATTGCACCGACCCCTGCCAGTCAGCATGCAGGTTAGCCGAAAGGAAAAGTTGTCGTTGCCCTCAGGGCATCATGTTCTTGAATGTTGAGGACCAGCCGTGGGATTATTGGAAGTGTGGTGTTTGTTGTTTTGAGTGTTTGTTAGTGAAGTTATCAAACCGCTTGGCCTGGTTGGTAGAGCGATGACCTCATTTCTTGCAGGTCAGCATTTGGTTATTGATGCTCCTAAGTAGTTGCACGCTGTTCCTTATATCCGACTTCAAATCCCAGCTCCCTATCCTCATATTTCTTCTTAGTACTGTATACAGTAGTTGCGTTAACTTAACATTTCTCATTATTATTCTTTACTAGCTGAACCCGGCCACGCATTGCTGTGACTCGGCAACGCATGTGCGTTGTTGAGCCACAGCAACCTTACCCCCGTCTCCCAGTCCTTCCCACCATTCCACCACCTCGTCCCCTTGTCCTCCCAACTATTCCTCATTCCCCTATCCCTCCATCCCTCCATCCTCCCATCCATTCCCCACTTCCCCGTCCCCTCGTCCTCCTCGTCATTTCCTCCCTCCTCCATCCCTATGTCCCCACCATTCCCCACTCCACTGCCCCCTTGTGCTCTTCACCATCTGCCACTCCATCCCCTTGTCCTCCCTACCATCCCCCCCTCCCGTTCACTTGCCCTCCGCACCATCCCCCCCACTCGTGTCCCATTGTCCTTCCCACCATTCTCCATTCCCGTCCCCTCGTCCCCACCATCCCCAACTCCCCCGTCCCCACCATCCCCAACTCCCCCGTCCCCACCATCCCCAACTCCCCCGTCCCCACCATCCCCAACTCCCCCGTCCCCACCATCCCCAACTCCCCCGTCCCCTCGTTCCCACCATCCCCAACTCCCCCGTCTTCTCGTCCTCCCCACCATTACCCCCTCCCCTATCCCATTGTCCTCGATACCATCCCCCACGCCCATCCCCTCGTCCTCCCCACCATTCTTAACTCCCTCGTCCGATGCATTCCCAAATAATCTGATGTTCCCATCAGAAAATTGGGAACATAAAATGATCTGATGTTCCCATCACTGAAATATAAGAAAACAGTTAAACAAAATGAAAAGCAATGACAAAATAAAAAAAATAAACTATACTCAAGAAATGAGTGGGTATGTATGAGTTGTTTACCATACATTGCCATATGTATGGTAAACAACAAAGCTCAATTCCAACACAATGTCACACAAAATAATTAAATCAAAATTAAAATAAATCAAAATTTATAAAAATTCAATTTATCAATGAAATCGGAAACATTGAAATGGAATCGTAACATATTTAGTATAGCATGTGTTGGTCTTGGGTGCAACAGATGGCGCTGTTTTTCAAAAACGCATGTTTTACCTGTCACAGGGGTGGCATCTATATAGTATGTATATAAAAAGACGCTCCTATTCGAATGTAACGTTGTGCCAAAATTTCAAAGCAATCGGTGAGGAACTTTCGGAGATTACAGCGTGTGTGTTGCTCTTACCTTCAACAGATGAAGCTGTTTTTTTTTTTTTAAAGCATGTTTTTTCCTGTCACAGGTGAGGCATGTATATAGTAGATATATAAAAAGACGCGCTTATTCGAATGCAACGTTGTCAAAATTTCAAAGCAATCCGTAAAGAGGTTTCGAAGATTTCCCTCGCATGAAAAACACATGAAAAACACAGTTTTTCAGAAAAAGCATGTTCTTTTACTGTCACAGACGTGACATCTATATAGTATGTATATAAAAACCTGCTCGGATGCAAATGGAACGTTGTGTGAAAATTTCAAAGCAATCGGTGAAGAACTTTCGGAGATTAGCCGTTATGCACAAATGAACATTTCTATTTTTATTTATATAGATACCTGTTTCATTTTTTATTTTTTGTAATTGCTTTATTTTATTTTTAATTACTTTATTTTATTTTATTTGTATTTTATATTTTTATTTTACTAAATGAACTTGAAGTTTGAGGTCAGTAAGAAAGCTCTATCCCTTAGGCTGCGGACATCATCAGTTGTGCAGGCACAAATAGCAAATACATGTGTAATAGGAGTGATATAAATAGATACAAATATAAGGCAGCTCCTGTTTATATTGATATAAATAGGAGCTGCCTCATAATCCAATAAGCCTTCTGTAGTTCCTTTATTATTATGATGATCAAATGACTGGTTGACCTGGTATACTTCATTACAACCATATAAAGATGTGAAACGTATAAGAACATAATTGGTATAATGTATAATGTACATGTTTAATTTTAATGGAATTTGAACCATGAAGATTACTGCATTGGTATAGTAACATTTGTGATAACAGCATTTACATAATATGGTAATTATAAAATGATAGGATTTTTTCATGTTTGAAGGTAAACACCACTACATTTGTATATAGCTATTATATCCATATTAGCCTCGTTTGTGTGAAACCTAAACGGTAATAGTTTAGTTACCAACATATAACTAAAGTTGTACCCTAATGCAGGAATGTAATAAAAAGTGGGGATTAACACTTTTGCCCACTAATGACGAAGTATGGAGTCAAAATTTTAGTACTGTACCTTATTTCCACTGATAATGAAGTATGGCGTCAAAAATAAAAAAAATTTTGGCCTGCTTTCGTCTTGGATGCGGGAGAGGCGCGCCGCGGTTTTGGACATTATATGCCTATACTCCTGTAGGGAATTTCATTGCGAATACATTGATACCAAAATGAAAGACCTAGGACGAGAATTGAGGTAACAAAGTTGAAAAGAGTAAACACATGTTATTGCTCTTGAGTGCTCATGAGGGGTAACGTGTTGTCACTTTCTCTGTTTGCTGTGAGTGGTACGCTGGGCTTTTGGACTTTATATGTGCATATTCTCATGTTCTATTGGGTGGGAATTCTATTGTGAACCCAATGATACCAAATGAAAGACCTAGTACAAAAATTGAGGTGACCAAGTGAAAAGTATACACATTTCATTGCTTTTTAGTGCTCACGAGTAACATGCTCTCACTTTCTCTGTTTTGTGCAGGCGGTATGTCGGGCTTTCGGACTTCATATGTATTTAATCGTGTAGAAAATTCTATTGCGAACACATTGATATCGAATTGAAAAACCTAGGACGAGAATTGAGATGACAAAGTTGAAAAGAGTATACTGTACACTTTTTAGTATTACCGCGCCCTCTAATGGAAGGCCGGGCACGCCTCCCTGCTCTCTTCTGGGTAACTGCGGCTTGCTTTCATCACGTCGGCGGGTGGAGCGCACCACGGCTTTTGACATTATATGCATATACTCCAGTTGGGAATTCTATTGCGAACCCATTGATACCAAAATGTAAGACCTAGGACGAAAATTGAGGTAACCAAAGTGAAAAGAATGTACTCATTTTATCGCTCTTGCGCGCTCCCGGGTAACACACTCACTTTCTTTCTTAACTCATTTGCTGCGAGTGGTATGCCGGGCTTTTGGAGTGTATATGCTTTTAGTCCTGTAGAGCATTCTATTGCGAACACATTGATACAAAATTGAAAAACCTAGGACGAGAATTAAGGTGACAAAGTTGAAAAGAGTCTACACTTCTCATTATTACCGCACGCTCCAGCTGAACGCCCAAAACCACTAGGAAAGGTGGAGTGATCGCTCTGGAACCACGAAAGTGTTAAGGAAAGACAAATGAAAATTGTGAAGTGTCAAGAGATGAAAGTTGGGTGTTCCCATCTGTAACTAAACTGAGCTGAGGTGCTTTATAGCATTTTAGGGTTCCATGGACCAAAATACCATCTCTACAATGTTAGCCCCTTTCACAAATATGTGAAAGGGGCATTAATGATGCCCCTTTCACATATTTGTGTTTAGCCGAAATTGTGTTGGTGGAAATTCTTGTTACCTGAACTTGCACTAATTGAGGGTTCACTGCATATTTGTTTTTCTCTATTGATGCTAAAAATATGAGGATTTAAATTCAGGAAAATAAATGTTTGTTACACACAAAAGGAGATTCAAAAGTATAACAAATGGGAACTAAGGTGAGGCATTTTATATAAATAAGGGTAGTTTGAAGAAAGCTTCTGATTTGGCATTGTTAATTTAACACTTTCACGCTCTGGGCGAGCGAGCGCCAGACCACTCTTAAGGTGGGCCGGGCATTCCACGGGAGCATGCGGTTTTCAATTTTGTCACGTCAATTCTTGTCCTAGATTTTTCATTTTGGCATTAATGTGTTTGCAATAGAATTCCCTACAGGAATACAGTATATGCATATAAAGTCCAAAAGCAAGGCGTATCACCCACACCAAGCCGAGAAATTGGCACCTGTGAGTGCCCAAGAGCAAAAAATGTGAATATTCTTTTTCACTTTGGTCACCTCACTTCTCGTCCTAGGTCTTTCATTTTGGTATCAATGTGTTCGCAATAAAACTCCCTACAGGTGTATATGCATATAATGTCCAAAACCACAGTGCACCCCCACCCTCAGCCAAGCTGAAAGCAATCCGAACTTTTTAAATTTTTGACACACCGATACGCCATTCCCGCACATTCGTCTTAATAAATTTTTTACTCTATGCTGTGTTGTCCCTGGGAGAAAGTGCTAAATATTTTTAGGTACCATATTTGGGCAGGATTGACTGGCATCATCCACACAAAATGTAGTTAATGGACTTGCCTCACAATTACTAAAATGACCAGTTCTGTAGCAAGTAACTGTTGACACCTTTTTTTGCTGGGATTTAATCCATACTGTACGTGTTCTCATTAAAAATGTTGGTATTGCACTTTTAAGAATTTGTTGAGCTGTTATTACTGCAATTTATTCCAGCAATAACAGTAAATATGTTTAAATATAAACATATATTTAAGTATTTGTTTTAAATATTTGAATATTATGGAGGTGGATTATGTAGCATTCACAACCTCTTGATAATAGTAGACAATCATTTAAGATGTTCGAAGACGAGTGGTGAGCACAGCACCGACTCCTCAGTCTGTGCCTCTTGGAAGCATGGGAGCACGACCCTTGGGCCCCCAAGTCTTGCCGCACCAGACTCCCATCTACACTTCCAGGCCACTGCCAATAACACAATCGACGCCTGTGAGACCAGGTGAGTCGTGGCACCTGGATAAGTCTTAATGAGATAGATGGCCCTTAGTATGGATGGGGGCAGGAATGCTGCATTACAAAAGAATGTACTTTGTACATTGGACACGCTGAGTGGGCAACACTTATGAGGTTAGTTGGAATTTAGAGGAATGTGGAGTTCTTTTCGTTTGACCTTGCTAAAGCTTTATATTTTATTTGATGCTATTAAATTTGTTGTGTGATTATATATTTGTATTTAGTGGAATAGAGCTATTTTCATGCTGTTCCTTCATTTTATTGATTATAATGCAGGGAATGTCACAATAATGTGGCTGAAACAAATAACTTGACTCCCGCACCTAAAGTGAAAGTGATTCAGTTTGTCCTGTACTCTTATCAGGTCATGTCACGATTTAATCGGGGTCCAGGTCAAACTGAAAATCAATCTTTATTTCACTTCGTGTTTGTGGTTTGGGTTATTATAGATTAAAACAAATATTTGTTTTACTTGCAGTGGTTTTTGAAAAGGCTGCCATCACCCATATGCTTATTTCCAGTTTGTTTTCTCAAGAGTTATATTATTATTTCATAAATTGTGTGGATATCATCTCGCTCTTATTTTCTTGGTCTTCAAATTGGGCATATTCAATACACACCTTGAACCATTTGGCATAGTTGACATTTCTTGGCTATAATCCATTTCATTAAAGGAATGATCATATATTAGATGGTCATCACACTACTGTATGTACAATACTACCTAAATGTCTTGGTTTAGATCAGATATAATATAATTTGTAGCATTTCATTACCTGTTTACTTAAAAACACTTCAAAATTTGCCAGCATTGTGTAAGAAAGTGGGGTATCTGTGGTTTACTGGTGATAAATACAGTAGCTCCATTCCTTTACCTGATCTTAAAATGTCATCACAAAATCTGTTATACTTATTTCCACTCTGCAATTTTTTTATACATTTATTTACATTTGAATTCCAACATCCATATTTGGCTCCATTTGTTAAGCTTAATTAGATGTACAGGATTATTATTTTAGCCTTATTTCATACAGTATTATATTGCTTTGATTTTAATTTTTGATTTGCATTGTTTCGTTTAATAATGTGCATGAATGTGAGCCGCGTGTTGAAGCTAGTGTAATGCAGGTCTAGCTGGCATGAGCACTCTAAGGTCAGCATCATCAGGAGGGGTTGTGCCTCTAGGCCCTGGGCCAGCCAAAGGCCTCCCTGTTGTTGGCATCACTCCCGCTTCCTTCACCGCCACACCAGCGCCCCCTCTCCATACAACTGTCCCACGTGAGTCTTCTGGCCACTGTCTTGCATTGTGTGTAAATAATTAAATTCTAATTTTACTACAGCATTTGTGTCTTGGCGAGAAATAAACACTTGTTCTTCAAATCATAACTATATTCTGTACACATTGCCGAATGTTAGGGCTATTGATATTTTGCTATACAGTATTATGAATTTGGAGAATATTGTCTTAAGTTTTTTTTTTTTAAAAACTAAGGTCATTTAAATAATATTATGGAATAAATGTAAATGGAAGAAATATTTTGGTTTGCTTTTAATAACAGGAATTTTTAAAGGCAAGCACAGTACAGTCTTGATATGGTTGCTGGTTGTCTGAACTTCACTTTTTCCAGACCACCTCTGCTTGCAATATCACCAGTTGCTATGTGCTTTACAGCCCAGAGAGGTTATCCATGGTTATCCAAGTAGACCCATTGTGAGGTGTTTGTTCCCTTTGTAGGTAAACCACCTGCAACAGAGGCATCCAAATGAACTCTGCTGGATTATTGGTTGTCTAGCTCATCCTGGATTCAAGTAGGGCATTAGATGCTTAGTTTACATTAAAGTTTATAGATGTAGTGCTGCATGAATAAAGTTCCCAGATGGGGATGAGTTTAACAAGGGAGAAGGGTTCACAGGTACGACCATATGCATTAACATAACTATTTATTACGCTTAATTCAATATAGTTTGGGATTTCTCTATTTTATGAAGTGTTTTACTCAAAACTAATCAGTGATGTGTAAATGTTCTGCTGAATGATTCTTAACCCTCCCAAGGAACCCTGTCTTAATACTGGCCTATATGACTTGCTTCACTTATACAGCTTCTTAATCACTGTCGTAATTACAAAGTGATTATAGGAGTCCCAATATGAATACTCAGGACATCAATTTACATGCACAAAACATATCTTTCACATGGTATAGCTACATGTATGGTGGAATTATCACCGACACGTCCTCTACTTGGCGGCACTCGAGTCATAGCTCAATGCTGGACACTGAGTTCGGAATGTGTCTAATCTCTCGGATTCCACCTCCACCTGTTCCAGGTGCTTGCAGGCAAATCAAACTGGGCTACCTCATGGGCAGTCACGGATGGGAGACAATTGTTTATTCAAAATCAAATGGTACGTACTTGCATCTTTCACTCCCAATTCGCTATTTCTCGTTCACATTGTCCTCGTTGTGAAGCCAGGTGTCATAAATTTACACTGGCAATTTGTCTCGACTGCCCTCAGTTCTCGTTCCACAGACAGGAGGGAATTAATGATGACGATACTGTAGCTTCTGTAGACTTCAATGTACAGTAAGATGGTCTTGTTTGAATGATGAAAACAACTGGGGGTCATGTGCTGGTGAATAATCACAGCTAATCCATGCAATTGTTATGATTGTCTTATGTTTTTGTTCTCTATACACAATAGGGGGTCACATGTTTGGTATGACCATGGCTCACAATTGTTACTGATAACATCCTCATATTATGTGTCTTGCTAACCTTGCAAGTCACTTGCATCTTGGGTGTGAACTTCGCCTGAAAAATACACACCTTCTGGCACTGGTCTCCTGACACTTGTGCTAAAATAACCTATAGCACCCACCAGCGCAATCAACACAACCAAGTAAAACCAGGGACTCGAGTACAGTACTGTATATGTATTTTTAAATTCATATTAAAATATGAAAGGTATGGAATAGAATTGTTAAAATAAATATTGTAATGTGGATGTTTCTGTGATTTAATGCACGTTTCTTGCAATGTTTTAATTTTATTGTCAAATTTAAGCAATTATATTTTATTTAATTTCTCTTGTGTACAGTCCTTGAACTGTAAAATGGTATGGTTACATATCTATACAGCTGTATTATGGGTAATAATTAGTGTCTAAGCTTGTATTAAATCAGCCTTGTTTTGGTCTCTGGAAAGCAAATAAAAAAATACTGTACTGTATCTCAAAATTAATTGAAAATGCCAATGATGCATGCCAAACATGCCATGGTATATTTCATATTAATAGACCTAAATGTCAGTGGTTTCCTTAGGAATGGGTCACCAAACATAGATGTCCCATTTCAAATCTCCAGATGCATGGCAAGAATTTTGCCAAGCAATATGAAAATACCACTAAAGAGTATTGACACTGCTGCCATTTACAGCATTGTTAGATCATGCTCAGTGGTTCCTGAGCCCCTCTGGGTCAAACTTCTAAGTACTGGTTATGTTTTTCAAAGATATTTGCATAATTGTATGGGAAGGAATGGAGCTATAATAAAGATCATAATAAACATGTTTATACTGTACTAGTACTAGCAAAATATCCTTTCAAATGGGCGATGTGTCTTGTCTGGGAGAGACGCTTGGGTGTCCGGACACTTGAATGTGTGGCGAAACTTCCGGATGATTCAATTATTTGTTAATTTCCTTGAGATTTGCATGTACAGCATTCATTCCAATGTCCTGCTATTGAACAATGTCTTTTGATTTATACCAAACCAAAAGTTTTGCAGCAAACCTAATCATATTTTAGTCCACTGTAAATGTCAGTAGCTTTGTCTAAAGACAGTAACTATAGTGCTCATGAGCTGCATATAATTAATTTTTAATTTGTAAATCCAATTTTGTTACCCAGTCATGTTGAACAGGGATGGATACACGAAGTTTATTTTCCAAAATACCGATATTGAACATTGTTCCAGTTTGGGTCTATTAATTTTTTTGGTTGACTACTTATAACCAATTTGTTAATTTGTTGGATTTATAATCCATGTGCAAATTTGTGATTTATTACTTACACCATCATTCATGTGTGATGTTGACTAGTTTATCTCAAGCCTTGTGCCTTTCTGCAATTATTAGAGCCATAAACAAATCAGTCGTCCTCAAGTAAAAACAAATCAAGATTGTTACAATTTAATAATTGAAGTATTGTACTTGACTTTAGAGCCCCTTATAATGATTGGGCCTAGGGTTTGACTTTGCTACAAATATTTGTGATAACAAGAAAAGCTAGTTAAAATATATCTTGTTTCTGTCAGTAGCACATCTTTTCACCACTTTCCCTACCCACTTCCTCGTTTTGTGGAAAACCCCATACATGCCACCGATACTCATTTTTTAATACAGTATCATTTCTACGTAATGCCAACAGATCTAGGATGTACACATTATTTACTTCGGTATCTTGTGCTTTGATGCCAGTAGGTTCTACAGGATATCTTGTGGGAGAACGTGGTGAATACTTTATTACTTTGTTAATAGCTTTTGTAAGATGCCTAATGCCTTATTTACAGCTCCCAGCAGTGTCAGAGGTGATGGCGCACCTCCGGGACCGCCCATGCCACGACCAGTGCTGCCACGGGAGCGAGGCTACTTGGATCGTTTCGTTGAGTACTTAGTGGGTGATGGGCCTGCAAACCGTTTTGCCTTAGTGTGTCGTCAGTGTGAGTCGCACAATGGGATGGCACTTAAGGACGAGTTTCAGTACCTAGGTGAGTGCCGGGGACAATATGAATACTGTAGTAAACAAACATCACTAGTTCAGGTTCATGAAACCTGTAATTCTAGGTTATATGAATTGATTTTTATAATGAACACTTCTAAATTATTTAGGGTGCGACATTACTCGTTTTTCTAGGTATTTAAAATGTGAATTTTTATTATTATGTATTAGTTAAAGATCCATTTCCCTACTTCTTCAGTAATAACTTTTGTGCGCATTTTGTGTGCAATAACATCATGGTCTCGTTTCTTGAAAGCTTTTGCGAAAAATGGCCTCTATTGTTCTCTGCCTCCTGAAATTTGATTCTTACAACTTCAGCTCAGTGTTTCTCTACATAGCCTTCTTTGTCATTGTTGGGATAGAATGGAACATTTGAGGTGTTCTGCCATTTTTTATTTGCCTACAAAGGGAAAGAAAAATGACAGAATTTTTTCAAATTTGCATCTTCTTTCTCCTTAGTGGTATGTGACTTGCACATATTTCTAGTGCTACTGTGCCTTTTTCCTCAGGTACCGAGTTAAGTTTGTGTTGTTTAGCTGGCCTTCTCAGCATATTTCTTTGAGATCTTGGTTTATTTGTTCTGGTTAATTCAATTATTAAAATTGAATTAGCATAATCATCTTCCTCTTGGAGTTCAGACTGGCTGCAAAGGTCTATTGCCCATGCAAGTCTAAACTTCAATTATTAGTTTGTGCTCTGAGTAACATGTATTTGTAATCATTGTCCCTAATCAGTTCATTGTTTGTAAAATTAAGATCTAGCATTTTAATTTCTAGTTCTACTATTTGCTAATTAAAGGAAAACCTGTCACACATCTGCAAGAGTTCATTTGTGTGTGTGACTATTCATTTTAAACTGCTTCATGGGTTTCTGTCTAGTATAACTGTATTTGCCACAATTGTTCCATTTTAGGTGCTGTAAGTTGAAGTCGTCAAGCAAGTTTGTGAAGGGTTGCTAAATAGTATTCTATTTTTGTAAATTTAAAACTGCTGAGGATTTGCATCTGGTGATTTATGAAAGGACAGTCACCAAATTCAGAATTTCTATTTTGATCATCGGCACTTCCACTATATTATTTGTGGTGCTTAGCAGCTCTGTGTAGATGAGTGTGTGTGATGTACAGGCTGACCCCACCCTGTAGCCTGTGTTTCCTATCACATCTGAAAATATTGAATTCTGATATTCTCATCTCACTGTCATAAGTCCTTTGTGCGAGTTTGTCAAAGCTACAAGTGCTACGTTGGCCTCATTTAGGAGACCAGTTATAAAGTGGACTTCATTTTGCATGTTATGATACCTTGTAAATTGTCAAATACAAAAGATGTTACACATTTGTACAAATGCTGGGTATTTTACGTGGTGTTAATATCCAAATATTTGTTGTAAAGTAGTATTAATCAATACATCTATTGTATGTTTGTATATATATATATGTATGTATGTGTGTGTGTGTGTAACAAATATATGTTATGAGGTAACATATTGTCTGTATATTAGTGAACAAATATTAATTTGTACTGGTGATGCTCCCCAAGACCTATTATTATTTACAATGGTTCAGAATAAACAATAAAGATGTAAAGGGGTGATGTTGAGCAATGAGCCTAGTGTCCCTAAGATTTAGGGACTGTTTAGTAGAACTTCATTGATTTTTATTCTTCTTAATGGGTTGTATCAGACAATAATAGTTTCTCCATTAAATCTGATGGGTAGAGTATGTTTGGATCACCTCATCTTGTGCCAATTGAATATAGGTGTTATAGCCAGTTTTATGGTGCGAATATTTCTAAAATATTTGGAACTTAATTAAATCTTTTTGTCATTTTATTATTTTTTCAATGTAAATTTTCAGCATTTAGGTGTGCGTATTGTTTTTACTGGAATCCTGCTCGAAAGCAACGTCCCTCTGCTCCTCGTCTAGAGAATCTTGCCCCTCCGCTTCCTCCATCACTACCTATTGCCGAGGACCAAGAGGACGAGGATGACGAGCAGGAGTCATCATCAGGTGAAGAGGAAGAGGATGATGATGATGAGGGAGGCGTGGAGGAAGAAGGTAGGGAGTGTGATTGATAAAAACTTGGAAGGAGGTAGGGAGTGTGATTGATAAAAACTTGGAAGGAGGTAGGGAGTGTGATTGATAGGAACTAGGAAGTATTGGCAGGTTTTATGGATAGTGGGATGGTACAAGCTTAAGAAATTTGATATTAGTCTTGGATATGATGCAAGATATTTAAAGAAAGGGTTGGATGAATATACAGTAGAAGAAACAATGGGGTACTGTAATGGAAATGTTGACAAAAGTGGTGTATGTTCTTAAGCAAAGGATGTATTAGAATGGCTTAGTTTTTAACCAAGAGGAGAATGTTCTAATGAAAGTGAGGCAAGGTAAGGAATTTTGACATTTATAGCTGGAAAGGAAAGTGTTGATGGGAAATGATATTGAAATCAAGGTGGAAAGGGCATCCTGAAAATAAGGGTGAGGGAAAGAAAGTGAATGGGGTGGTGGTGGAGGGGGTAGAAAGTGGGAAGCTGAAAGTAAGGAGTAAGTGGGAAAGTGGAGCTGTTGACTAAATGTAGGAGTTTTGGAAGAATGACTGTGTGCATGGAATGTTAGGTGTTGTGTGGAGATGATGATGTAAGGAGGCATGGATGTGCTAAAGATGCTGTTAGTGCACAAGGCAGTAAGTTGTTTTAACAGATATAAGGCTGTGTTTATATGAACCCATACATGCACTGCTCAGTAAATCTCTCCTCCTTTTATCGTTACAGGTGGGCATACAAACAAAATTAATTTGCTAAAGTTATTTGCAGTTAAAACAAATTCAGGGATTGAAGTTCTCCTTTGAGGTTGGAAAATACCATGTCAAATGACTTGCAGATAATTATTAGTTTAATTAGCCAACACATTGTGTTAACTAGAATTTAAACATATTTTTTCCTCTACAGTAACTTTATATAAATATTTAGAGGGCGATAGATGTTTATACCTAGTGTTTATATTTGTTAATATTAGATTTTTATTCTTGAAGCTGTGGAAGGTGGTGGCTAACACTACTTCTGAGCATTTCTCTCGTTGACCTTCCTCACTCTATGCAGGTGTTCAGGAAATCTTTGACTCGCTTGCATTTTCAAGTCCCACTCACATGGAGTTCTGAGAACCCTGGTTCTAAATCTGGACCCGAGACCTGAGGAAGATGTGCTTCATAATTTGTGCCCTCTTTTTACTTATATGGTCTCATGTGGTTCAGTTTTGTGAAGTTTCAGGAACCTTTCAAGTTTCCTTAGTCACCTTGTTGCTTTCCTTGACATTACCAAGTCTCCTTAACCCTCAAATGGCTCTAGTTATTGTGTAATTGTCTTAATTTTTTTTTTTTTACTCCTGCCTGTTTTTTTATCTAATGTACATGTTGACCCCTGTCATGTTCTCTGTTTTTTATCTTGTCCTTTGCTTCTCTGTTATCTAGTAAACCAAGGTTTGCTGCAAATTTTTTATAGGTTTCCTTCCTGAGTGGGATCTAACTCTGTTTTCTATACATTTCGTGAGTTATTAATTCCATTTCATTTGTTGCCTTCACCTCCCAATCTGTTTTCACTTGGATTTCCTGCAGGCAGGCCCTTCACCTTCTGTGACCCCCTAGTCTGTAGTCTCATGCCTTCTTCAACCTGTAACTTGGTCGGGCTTTCTCTCCCTACTCGGCTTTATTTTTAATATTAACAGATTGTTGGCTCCTTGGGACACGTCTTAATTTGTCTTCTCAACATCTGCCTTATATTTAGGAAGCACCAGGTCTAGTGTTGTTGTCTTCTTTTCCTCTTGTTGGTTTCTTGATAGGCTACTCCAAGGAGATACGTGGCATCATTACTAATGTCTTGCCAAGACTTTCAGTGAGGCAGTTGCTTTATTTACAGAATCTGGAAGCAGTAGTTCTGCAGAGGAAGATGACGAGGAGGAGGAAGGTGTGGTTTCATCGGAGGTATCGAGCACTAAGGCTACATCCAGTCAAGGTGGGTTGCGTGAAATCTTAATAACCCGTGAATGTAGGTCTGACTTTTTCACAGTAATATACTGTATAGTACAGGGTTACTTCTCGAGCACAAAATCGTGTTCAATAAGAAATTTGGCTGTACTATCTCAAACACATCTAGAAATGTGATCTCTAATAGTTGAAAATAATGGTGACGCAGTGTGAATGTCTTGGCGAGAAGTGTAGTCGACGGGCATGAATGTGATACGTGTGCTGTCATGTTTCATGCCTGATGTTCTGGCACTTGTGGTTAGCTATGCATCACTAGCTGTTAAATATTCTATAATTCATTGTATTGTTGTTAATTGCCAACGTCTTTATATTTCAATAATTCCAATTTTCATCCTAATAAATCTTGGAAGAATTGAGTATAGCTTGTGTAATATTGATTTATAGAAGGAATTTTGTAGATCTCACATTGTATGATAAGTGCTGTCTAATTTTGTTTATTGTGATTATATGGGGTCCACACTAGACGAATTAAGCTGGCTTTTTCACCACGAAAGTAAAAAATTAACATAAATAATTTTTTGTATTACAACCAACATAATTCATGTTTCCATAAAATCTACACATTGTTAGTGGATGATTTTCACATACTAATACAGTATTTCACAATATTGAAACAATTTAGTGATTACAGATATTTCAGATTTTGTTTTGAGTTTATCTGCTTGATGAAGAGCTTCAAAATGTTCATTCATATAACATAGCACAACACTAAAAATTACTAAACATGAACTTTGTTCCCTTAACCCTTAGACCACACACATTACCGCAAATTTAGGGGGCATAACATCGAAAAATATTCAAATTATATAAAAATAATTTAATGTTAAACAAATCTCCAACTTATTGACTTTAGTGTCGTGAAACTCTCGTAAAAATATTTTCAGAAATTGATTTTAGACAAATTTTTGAAAAATAAGAACATTTTATTGATAAGAACAGCTCCTAATAACTGTAACTGAAGGATTATGCAGTAATAAAGAGATGCAAGCACCTGTCCGACGCACAAAGAAGAACAACAGTAGTAAGAAGTGTCCACAAAGTGGATATGCAGTTGGTACCTTTATATCATTGCTGAATAATACATAATAACACAGAACATAATGAATAACTATGTTAATATGATCTATTTTGTTATATATCATATAAATACATTGTCCAATGTTAATGTGTTATTTTCATCAATGTCCCAAAAGTATTTTTTTTAGGGAATTTTTTTTAAGATTTGTTATTTTTTTTGTATATTATCTGATTTTGTTTTAAAATATGCACTCTGGGTAATGCAAATGTTTTCATACCTATGTGGAGATAGAATGAAATTGGTCAACAAATAAGTCAGTCACAACTAGCAAAACTTGGAACTTTTAATTTTTTTTGGCTGATTTTTTCTCCGATTTCAAATTCTATTCTTTGTCTCTTTGGGTAGTTTTAATGATTAGTGACCATATTAGGGCTTTTTCACTTATATAAAGTATACCCTAAATCATTATATTTATTATACTTATCCATATATTTTGTTTTTTTGGGGGAAGGTATTTTTTCTTAATTTCAACACATACAGTGGTACCTTGGATTACAAGCGTTCCTGGTTACGAGTTTTTCGGGTTATGTGCAGGATTTGCTTGGAAAATTTACATCAGAATATGAGGGTGTTGATACGCGTACAGGCCAACCTAGCGCATGGTGGCACGGCAATCGCCCCTCAGTTTACCAGTGCCTCGCGCTCAGTGACTATCCCGCCTGAATTCTTCGCCAGGATTTATAGTGTTTTGTTGGATTTTTGGCCATTTGCCCATAAAAGTTATTTTATAACTCACCATGGGTCCCAAGAGAGCCAGTGGTAAGCTTCAAGGCAAGAAATCGCATGTGAGGATAACAATAGAGGCAAAACAAGAGATCATTCAGAAGCATGAAAATAGTGCACGTGTTATTGAACTTTGTAGGCAGTACAACAAAGCCACGTCAATGATATGCACTATACTTGCCAAGAAAAAGGACATTAAGAGTGCTAAAGTGGCAAAAGGCATATCAACAATCACGAAACAAAGACCACAAATACTTGATGTGGAAAAGTTATTAATTTGGATACAGAACAAGGAGTTAGTGATAGTGTTTCAGAGGCCATCATTTGTGAGAAAGCCAGGGTATTACACGAAAATTTTGTAAAGAAAACCCCTGGAACAAGTGCAGATACGATAGACTTTAAGGCAAGCAGGGGATGGTTTGAAAAATTTAGAAAAAGTGGTATTCATAGTGTTGAGAGGCATGGGGGAGGCTGCCATCTCAGACAAACCAGCGGCTGAAAGATTTATTGAAGAATTTCAAGTTTGTAGAGGCTGAAGGATACCTACTGCAACAAGTGTTTAATTGTGATGAGACAGGACTGTTCTGGAAAAGATTGCCTAAAAGGACATACATTACCAAGGAGGAAAAATCATTGCCCGGACACAAGCCTATGAAAGATAGGTTTAGGCTTGTGCTGTGTTCAAATGCGAGTGGCAATTTGAAAATTAAGCCCTTACTTGTGTATCATTCTGAAAATCCAAGAGTTTTCAAACAGTATAAAGTGCACAAAAACCAAATGTGTGTGATGTGGAGGGCTAATAATAAGGCATGGGTGACTAGAATTTTTCTGGGGAAAGTCCTGTTGGCTCTTGCCTACCGGGGACCACGAGCCAGAACCTGGTTCCCTCAGAGAGGCACGAGGAGCAATGGCCTATAGAAACCCCCTTGTGGTTGGGAGCATTCTATGTCTGCCATCGACTGGGATAGGCACCCAGAAAGGTAGGCGCCCCAAAACAAACCCCTATTCTGGTGAAAATATTGCTACCGAAAGCCGAACGATTGGATGGAACTCCCCAAACAAAATTATCAAACTAGCATGATGTGATCACGTCGCCGCGCCACCGTCTGTGCAACCCCTAACCTTCCCGGGGGGGGGAAGGGGGAGCCCCAGACCCTCCGCACCGGCGATCCAACTGGCAGTTCTTGGCTGATGGAATTACTGGCCGGTCAAGTGCCTCTGGCTCCGGTTTTTGTTTGTTCTGTGCCTTGTGGTGTGGACTGTCTCTACTGGTGGGGTGTGAGCCAGGAGTAAGATTCCACAGTACTCAGGCTGCATGCGCCTAGGGCTATCTTCCCTAGGTGCCCTGTAAGTACTGCCCTTGGGGCTTGGGGCCACCTTCCACAAGTCACCTTGGGTTCTACCTCCGCTGTGTCCTTTACTGCTCGGTACTGGGCTGCCCTTGGAGTCGGCTGGGGTTTTGTTGCCCTGGTTTGTCTCTGGGAGGTGGTAGTTTTCGTCACTGGTAGGGGTGCGGGGCACAGCTCGTTTTCACCAATAACAGCAGCCGGCTCTGTTCTGCCTGGATACGTTGTTCTCTTGTGGGGTTTTTCTTTTGTTTTTGATTTTGCCTGGTGGGGGGGGGGGTCTGCCTTTCTGGTCCCCCTTTACTGTTCTAGGTGTTTTTATTTAGGTATTTTCTGTTGGTGGTACTGCCCGCTTGGCCCCCCGTGAGTGGACATGTCCCAGGGGTTCAGCTTTTAGAAGTTTGTTTGGTAGACTTGGGTGCCAGTTTGCGGTACCCTACCTGGGCTTCCCTTAGCATGTACCCAAGGCTAAGGGCCTTGGAAAACCCCACGGGGGCTCCTTGGTCCCATGGGTGTGTCCCTGGAGTTCCCCCTCGTGTCTTGCGAGTTTGCCGGTTGCTCTGTCCCCTTGTCTCGGGGTGACACTCGACAGTTGTTCCTCCGCCATGCTGCCTGTTGGGTCATTGTTTCTTATGACCCAGAGTCGTGCAATGGGTGTTGTCGGTACGTGTTTTAACTTTTAATAAAAAAAGCGCATTCCTTAAGTATTTAACCCTTCAACTACAATGGAACCACAGGAACACATGCAGTCCCAGTGGCGTAGTGGTAAGACCCTTACCTGGCGTTTTGGGAGTGCCTTTTCCTGGGTTCATATCCTGGCCAGGGAAGATTTACTGGCCATCGATCCTTAACTGTAGGTCTCTGTTTAACCTAACAGTAAAATGGGTAATTGGTTGTTAAACAATTTAGTGGGGTCGTATTCCAGGGAACATACCTTGAGTTTCTCGAGATGGTTTCCGGGCTTAGCATCCCTGCGGCCCGGTCCTTGACCAGGCCTCCTCGTTACTGGACTGGTCAACCAGGCTGTTAAATGCAGCTGCTCACAGCCTGACATATGAGTCATAGCCTGGTTGATCAGGTATCCTTTGGAGGTGCTTGTCAGGTTCTCTTGAACACTGTGAGGGGTCGGCCAGTAATGCCCCTTATGTGTAGTGGAAGCGTGTTGAACAGTCTCGGGCCTCTGAAGTTGATCAAGTTCTCTCTGAGTGCCTATTGCACTTCTGCTCTTCAATGAGAGGTATTCTGCACATCCTGTCATGCCTTCTGGTTTCATGTGATGTTATTTCTGTGTGTAGGTTTGGGACCAGCCCCTCTAATATTTTCCACATGTAGATTATAATGTAATATATGATTAAGGACCTGTCAAAACGCTATGCGTGCTAGTGGCTGTGCAAGAATGTAAGAACTCTTGTTCAGCAGTTTTTTATACTGTTTATACAACGAGAGTTGTTGGTGCACACAACAAGGGTTGTTTTCAGATCTTGTATAATGTTTAAAACTTTCCCGGGTATAAGGGGCTCGTACCCTGTTCTTCAGGTCTCCTGTAATCAGACAATTTTTGAAAAAAATTGTGGGCACCCTTCCTGGATACTCACCTAGTACCCAGCTGGGCGAGAGCATCAGTGCTGACACTGCAACCATGGGTCAACCATGGGTATTGCATGTTGCTGCAGCTGACAGCATTGCCATGGAGTTTGTGCGACACAGCATCACTTAATGATTAAATAAATATCTGCATTTATTCACTGATGATATTGACTTAGAGACCCTGACAGTGAAAAAGATTATGTACAAGGTTAAGATATAAGTAAATGTGATCCTAGTGACGTTTCCAAAGCAAGACAAACTACGCACAGCCGATCTCTGCACATCATGCAATGGGACCACATGTTCCTTTAAAAAATGAATAAATGTGAAAAAGATTCACATTCTGGATTTAGAGATCAGAATCATGTCCAGTGATAAGTGACATCATCATGATATTTCCCCACTTCTCCACAGCCAAGTTATTAAGCTACATACAAATTTTGTTTCCTTTGATCAGGGAACACATTTTAACAATACAGCATTTGAAACAATATTTTAAATAATTTTTGTATACAACATAGGAGGGTTCACAGGTGCACAGTGTAGAGGGTAATTACAGTATTCTGAATTCATATTTGCATCATATAAGACTGTAATATACTCTGTAACCTTATGAATCAGAGATGAAAAGAAGGAAACAATGCCAGGTTGGGTCACACAAGAGCTCCACACTAGGCTAACATTTCCTGCTTTTGTGCTCCTGTCCTGCTTAGATTGTGTAGCTGATCATAATGAATATTGCAAGTGCCCTGAGAAGTGGGGAGATGTGAGTGTAAACTTAAAGCAATGGGGATATGGAGGGGGAATATACTTTACCAAGATGTTGGCAATTTTGCATTTCAAGTACATGAGGAATACATGAGGTATTGCTGGCATTATAAAAGTTATGATATGCGAGTGATTATGCTTTTTGAGACTTGTGCAAGTATTATTGTCTTAACATATTGTAGACATTATTCCATTATAGAGTATTAAATTATTTTATTAATGTAAAAGTGTTGGTGTGGTTATACATGTGGAGTATAACTCTGACAGGTGTGTGTCGTCCCCAACAAGCAGGTTCACTAGAGGATGTGGCCAAGTCGACCCCTTCGTCTGAGCCCAGCACATCAGACGATCACCAGCCCTGTGAAACTGACCTTGCCCCACTTGATACCAAGCATGCGCCTTTACTAACGTCTTCATGCACCACACCATCCTCCACTACGGAGGCAGAAGAAACGGAGTGAAAGCTCCACAGTGAGCTAATTTGGCCAGGATCAAGAGATCATAGGATATCAGTCACGACTTGTTAATGCCCCCATTTTCATCATATTCTACTTATGCTTTATCTTGTACACATTGTGTATTTGTGTTACTGTATTTTGTGCACAGAATACTAGTTTTGTTGTATAGTATTTTGTGCATTTGATATTGCCTTGTGTACATCCCACACACGTTAAGCCTTGCACATGTCCTTTACATGTTGCCTCGTCTATATTATGCCATCTCATTTTTGTTATCACTGTTTTGCTTAGTCTGTGCATGTTCATTATGTTGCACATACTCCTAGATTATTCATGCAGTTGCTTCTATTTTTGTATTGACATTATCTTCGTCTTATATTTCCCATTTTCATATTGCAAGTAGTCTACTTCATTCTTTATCTTCGTCTCTGGCTCCCTTGCCTCGTGTTGTGGTCCTCGTCTCTGGCTTCCACACCGTGTGTTGCGGTCCTTGTCCTTGGCTTCCACACCCTGTGTTGTGGTCCTCGTCTCTGGCTTCCACGAACGAATTGTGTTGTGGTCCTCGTCTCTGGCTTCCATGCCCTGTGTTGTGGTCCTCGTCTCTGGCTTCCACACAGTGTGTTGCGGTCCTTGTCCTTGGCTTCCACACCCTGTGTTGTGGTCCTCGTCTCTGGCTTCCACGAACGAATTGTGTTGTGGTCCTCGTCTCTGGCTTCCATGCCGTGTTGTGGTCCTCGTCTCTGGCTTCCACACCGTGTGTTGCGGTCCTTGTCCTTGGCTTCCACACCCTGTGTTGTGGTTCTCGTCTCTGGCTCCCCTGCCCCGTGTTGTGGTCCTCGTCTCTGGCTCCCCTGCCCCATGTTGTGGTCCTCGTCTCTGGCTCCCCTGCCCCATGTTGTGGTCCTCGTCTCTGGCTCCCCTGCCCCATGTTGTGGTCCTCGTCTCTGGCTCCCCTGCCCCATGTTGTGGTCCTCGTCTCTGGCTCCCCTGCCCCATGTTGTGGTCCTCGTCTCTGGCTCCCCTGCCCCATGTTGTGGTCCTCGTCTCTGGCTCCCCTGCCCCATGTTGTGGTCCTCGTCTCTGGCTCCCCTGCCCCATGTTGTGGTCCTCGTCTCTGGCTCCCCTGCCCCATGTTGTGGTCCTCGTCTCTGGCTCCCCTGCCCCATGTTGTGGTCCTCGTCTCTGGCTCCCCCACCCCGTGTCGTTGTCCTCGTCTCTGGCTCCCCCACCCCGTGTTGTTGTCCTCGTCTCTGGCTCCCCCACCCCGTGTTGTCGTCCTCGTCTCTGGCTCCCCCACCCCGTGTCGTCGTCCTTGTCTCTGGCTCCCCCACCCCGTGTTGTTGTCCTCGTCTCTGGCTCCCCCACCCTGTGTTGTCGTCCTCGTCTCTGGCTCCCCCACCCCGTGTTGTCGTCCTCGTCTCTGGCTCCCTCGCCCTGTGTTGTCATCCTTGTCTCTGGCTTTTCAACTTCCACATGTTGTGTTCACGGTCTAGTCTGGGCACATGCTCAGTTGTTACCCTGATATGTTGAATTATCTGCTCACTTCAGTACCTGTTAACACCTAACATATCCAACACTGATTAATTTTCTTCTGTCTAAAAGTATTTATACAGCGAGTCATGATCAGCTTGCTGGTCCTACACCTAAGAGTATATATATGATTTTTCCCATAGGTTCTCTTCAAGCTCCTGTGTTTGGATGCAATCGGTTAATCATTATACCTCAGTGATATTTATAACTTAATATGTTTATTAGGAAAAGGAAGAAATGTGGAATTCTTTATTTTTAAACTTTATTTTACAATCAACTGTTACTTATTAATGTTTCCTTCTTTATTGTAAGGTAGACTGAATGCTTAATTATTTTGCTCATAAGCAGGTGCTATTAGTGTTTTTTGTGGCCATAGGATTCTGCACTCTGCCTCCTTCAGTCTGATATTTAAGATTATATTGATATTAAATTATATTGAGAGCGGGACCCTAACCAGATACTCTATTTAAGCGTAATATGTATAGTGCTTTTCTGACCCATTTCTTTTGGAGTTTATTTAGTACCAATAGATGCCACTAGTAAGTTTGTCTAGAGAATATATTTTGTATTTAGATGCATTAAGCTTCTTTGGGTTGCTATTGATCCCGAGTAGTGAGATGTAATAAGTGATGTGGTGCAGACCTTCATACTGTTAATTGGGTGAAGCAAACCTACACACAGCACTGAACATACACTACCTGCCACTGTTTTATTGTGAAATGCTTTAGTAAACTCTGATATGCTTTATAATGAAGTGATTTTAATTTTGTCCTTTGGCAGTTCTTCATGTAGGCAAATCTACAGCAGTTCTGTACATACATCTGTGGTGGCACCCACTGTTAATGGGTAGTGCTGGCATTAGTTATGGAGGGCAAGATGGGTGTCATGATGGTTGCATCTTAATAAGGTGGCTGGCTTTCTAACATCACACTTTTTTTTTTTTCAATTATTTTGACACTTCACTACATGAGCTAAGATAATGCAAAGATTTTGGCAAAAATGTTAAGTACTGTACTATATTCTTTGCAGTTATTGTAACACACCAAGTTGTAAAATATTTTTAGAAGATTTGTGTGTAGTTGCACTGCATGTTTTTCTCAATCTGGTAGTTGTACAAATATTAAATGTAATTGATAACGGTTTAAAACCAGTAAATTTTGCTTATATCAGTAATGCTCTTTTAGGTGAAGACTTACTGTACATCTATCAATCTAAATTGGCAAATTCCATAGCTAAGCAAACAAGTTCCTGAATATTTTGTAATTTTGTATGATTTTCAGGGGCTTAATGTAGACTCTTAGAGTTGTCTTGAGTGTTAAGAGCTCAGCATGTGATATGGAACGGTGTGATATGGAATACTATTGCCATCCAAACTAAAATTAGAATAAATTTGTCTAAACTATCTTTTTGATTTCTTAGTAATATGCAGTGTCATTCTGAGCCGTTACCAAATAAAACTAAACGTTATTTTATCCTCAATTTATCCAGTCGGTCTTTTGTTTGCTAACATTTCCTTAATTTTGTCTCCCTGCTTATGTGTTTATTTGCACTCTTCCCGAGTGCATCAAAATTCAGATGTTCAGACCACATTGTTGCTATGATTATGAGCACAGTATTGTGATGTAGGAACTGTTGCTGCTGCCAAAGTTGAATTTTTTCTGTTCTAAAGGAACTGTTCACATTGCTGTCTTTTTTTTTTTTTTTTTTTTTTTTTTTTTTTTTTTTTTTTTTTTATCTGTACAGTACATTAGTTTGTGAGTGGAGTTAATTTGTAGAGTACACATCTGGGATCATTAACGAGTCATGATTATTGTTACTTGTGTGATGTGTGAGTTTTATTGAGAAGTTTGTGTTGAAGCTTGTTTGACAATAATGGAGTTTGTACAAATATTTTCTTCAAATCCACTTGGCTTGTAGGTTTCAGAAATTGTAGTTGGTGTGTGTGTGTGTAGGAGTTTGTCTACTTCTTGGCAGGTTTGTTTGTTTGGTTAAAGACTAACATTCGTGTATTTTGCGTAAATATTGTTGGCATCATGCTAAACCATGGCCTCTGCTGGTTACTGGTCTCATACATGATGAATCAACAGAGTATACATGATTCAAGGTAATTTGGTTAAACTTATTTTCATACATCCCTCTACATTGTGCATCCACACAATACATTACCGAATTAATTTTGTGACAAATTTTAAAGCTGAACCTAGTACTGCAATTGTGTCCAGGTTTCTGTTCTGCTGACACATTTCTTAAAAATGATTTATTTTAGAGGACACTCGGAGCCTATTTGGGATTATGTAGTAACGGTAGATACACGAGAATCACACCGGACGTGTTATTTTCTGGCAAATTATTTGTTTTATAATGAGCTTTGCCATGTAAAATGTTAACTTTGGGCTCGAATAGAGCTGTAGTCAAAATTGTTAATATTGCTACATTTTGCTTATGTGAACATAGTATATTGCAAGAAATGAATCGTATAAGCATTAGTAGAGCACAAGTTAGGTCTTGCATTAACTTTGCACTAATAATGGTCTCCATTAGTGTGTTGTTATAATGCTTGTTTACCTTTAGTCTTTTGATCCCATTGTGGATAAGTATTTGTGAAGAGGAAATACTGATATTACGAGTTTTATGTACATTTCTACAGGGAGTCTTTAAGGAATTACCATACATAATTTATTTCCAAACATTCTGAAGGTCAATAATTTTAAGCAAGAGAAATTATCTAATACTTTTCTGTACATTATACATGCCAGTCACACAACTACATCTATTGAATCTTTCAATATTTTGTTGTAAATTAATTTATGCTCTCATTGTTGTCAACCTTCAGATTTATATAAAACATGTTAAACTGTCTTCAAATATTTTCCATCAGTTACTTGTTCAGTCACTTTAAATATACACGATCTTCCTTACAGAAATGCACTTTGAAAGATAAGTTTTATCTTTGGGTGTTTTTGTTTTACCAACTTCATGTTGTGTTATGCTTTCCTTGTGTGCAGTTTGGTGTTAAATATTGCAACTTTCTGGATTAAAATACAATTAGGTAAATATTTGCAGTTCAAGTTAACAAGTGCCACTTTTGTGTGATAACAAATTTGGGCCCTAAAATGTGTAGCCAAGACACTGCTCTTGGGTATTTGTTTGTCCTTTATTACCCCCCAAGCCCCCATACTATAGTCCAGAATTGGTTCCTTACAATAGTTGGGCTCCCAAACTAAAATACATATATACTATATCTGAAAATTTTATTTGTATTTTTTAATATGAAATTTGAATAAAAATATTTTAAAAGCCTTTACAAACCTGAATTTTTATTAATTTTTATCCTTTCATAATGACCCAAACTTGAAATCGGAACCGTTTCTGGAAATCTAAAGAGAGTACTAATTTAAACAAAAAAATTAATACTAGGAGCTGATCTGTGTTCAGGATTGATTATTGCTACAGGTAATTTCATATTTTACAATGGTTATACCCTTCCCTTTCCAGCTCGTTGTCGTCATGAGGGAGCTTGGTTGGCGGCTGCCGGGGTATGATGTTCCATGGGACAGAGTTGTCCTTTTGGAGCCTTGTGCTCCTGCTGCTATCTTCACAAATTGTGCTGGAAGCCTTTTCCTCCTCCTTATGTTTAATTCCCCCCCCCCCCCCCTCTTTGTGATTGTCATTTCCCACTGACTTTTTGCCATTCTTGATTACTCTTTCAGATATCTGTTCTGACGCCCATGTGTTTGGGGAGGTGCGCACACTCACCCGTAAAACTGTGGTACTCGATGTTTCAAGCGAGGGGACGCTTTCGTTGTCAATCCTTGCCTTCGTTTCTGAATCCAGTTTTGATGGACTGACGGTTCTTAAGGTGGCGATTGCAGGGCATATACTAATGATGCACCCCTTGGGGGGGACCCCATCTTGGCAGGTGTCTTATCCTTTAATTGTGGCTCCATGGTGGGTATGGGGCTTATTTGTGGATGAAATTATTACATGTTTGTTTATATGCCAAAGACTGACCCTCTTTTATAACTTCCCAGACTCGTGGGGTGGGCGACAAGGCCCCCTAAGTTGGACTGT
Source organism: Procambarus clarkii (assembly GCF_040958095.1). Taxonomy (NCBI): domain Eukaryota; kingdom Metazoa; phylum Arthropoda; class Malacostraca; order Decapoda; family Cambaridae; genus Procambarus; species Procambarus clarkii. Next base: position 35,430,146 of record NC_091192.1, read on the forward strand.
GATGGAAGGCTGGGCTCTGTAGCCCCTGCTATATTGGGCCCAGACCAAACTGCTTCCCCGACTACCCCCCTCCACTCCCCTCCCACCTCTGTGGCAGGGTCAAGCCCCCAGTGATGACCACCTCATCACCTAGAGCAACTCCTCTCATTATGACAACTGCATCTTTTACCCCGCATCTTACTAGAAGTGCTCAGTGCCGTCCCTTTCGCAGATGCATCCACACAATTCCTTCCAGTTGTTCTACGTTCCAAGCCTTGTTTGGTCCTGCTACATTGACTAAGTAGACTGATCTCAACCATGTGGAATCTACACGTCTTGATGATTTCTTCTTTCATAAACACCTCGTTGATTCAGTAGATACCTTTGTTACTTTTAAACCCACCCGTACTGGTACACGTGACATTGCTGCTGCTCCTCGGGAAACAGCTGACCGCTTAGCCTCATTGTCCAGCATTGGGGAGACCCCTGTTAGGATCTCCAAAAATGGCCTGTTAAATACCAGTATTGACACGGTTATTCTCCTGCACCATGTTGTAACTGGTGTTAGGGACCTGAAAGACTGCCACGAAGATATTAAGCATGTCCTTGAAGCTCGAGGCCATTCTGTCCTCCAGGTTGATGTGTTCACGCAACCCGCTGGTGGTTGTCGTCGTCTACCTCTTCGAGTTGTGAAGATCATTTGATAGTAGGTCCCTTCTGCCTTCTATCATTCTTGCTGATGCCAGATGCTCCATTCAGGAGTACATTTCCTTTCTTAGACTTTGCAATAGGTGTTGGAAATCTGGGTATGGTTCCCCTCAAATGCACGAGTGCAGAACTCACCTAGTTGTGCTTGCGGGGATTGAGCTCTGGTTCTTTGGTCTCGCCTCTCAACTGGCAATCAACTGATCTACAGATTCCTGAGCCTACTGGGCGCTTTCATATCTACATTTGAAACTGTGTATGGAGTCAGCCTCCACCACATCACTGCCTAATGCATTCCATCTGTTAACTACTCTGACACTAAAAAAGTTCTTTCTAACGTCCCTGTGGCTCATTTGGGTACTCGGTTTCCACCTGTTCCCCCTTGTTCGCATACCACCCGTGTTAAGCAATTTATCTTTATCTACCCTGTTAATTCCTCTGAGAATTTTATACATAGTGATCATGTCTCCCCTTACTCTTCTGTCTTCTAGTGTCGTGAGGTGCATTTCTCGCAGTCTTTCTTCGTAACTCATGCCTCTTAGTTCTGGGGCTAGCATAGTGGCATATCTCTGAACTTTTTCAAGCTTTGCCATGTGTTTACTAGTTGTGTTTTTACGGGGGTTGAGCTTTGCTCTTTCGGCCTGCCTCTCAACTGTCAATCAACTGTTTACTAACTACTTTTTTTTTTTTTTTCCTCCACACCACACCACACACACACACACCCCAGGAAGCAGCCCGTGACAGCTGACTAACTCCCAGGTACCTATTTACTGCTAGGTAACAGGGGCATTCAGGGTGAAAGAAACTTTGCCCATTTGTTTCTGCCTCGTGCGGGAATCGAACCCGCGCCACAGAATTACGAATCCTGCACGCTATCCACCAGGCTACGAGGCCCCCAAGTGCTTGACCAGGTACGGGCTCCATGCTGGGGCCGCATACTCTAGGATTGGTCTTACATATGTGGTATACAAGGTTCTGAATGATTCCTTACACAGGTTCCTGAAGGCAGTTCTGTTGTTAGTGAGCCTTGCATACGTCGCAGATGTTATTCTTTTGATGTGGGCTCTAGGAGACGGTTGGTGTGATATCAACTCCTAGATCCTTCTCTCTGTCCGTTTCATGAAGGACTTCATCTCCCATTCTATATCCTGTGTCTGGCCTCCTGTTTCCACTGTCTAGTTTCATTACCTTATTGACTTGGGTTGAACTTTAGTAGCCATTTGTTGGACCACTCATGCAGTCTGTCTAGGTCATCTTGTAGTCTCATACTGTCTTCCTCCGTTTTAATCCTCCTCATAATTTTTACATCATCAGCAAACAATGAGAGGAATGATTCTATACCATCTGGAAGATCATTTACGTATATAAGAAACATTATGGGTCCAAGGACTGAACCCTGCGGGACCCCACTGATGACGTCTCGCCAATCTGAGACTTCACCCCGCACAGTGACTCCCTGCCTTCTGTTACTTAGGTACTCCCTAATCCAATGGAGTACCTTTCCTTTCACTCCTGCCTGCATCTCCAGCTTTCACACTAGTCTCTGGTGTGGCACTGTGTCAAAGGCTTTCTGGCAATCTAAAAATATGCAGTATGCCCACCCCTCTCTTGTTGCCTGATTGTAGAATTCAATTTATCCTGTGAGGCATGACTTGCCATCCCTGAAACCATGTTGGTGTTTTGACACAAAGTTCCTTTGCTTCAGGTGTTCGACCAGCTTTTTTTGCAGAATTTTCATAGACATAGATTTCGTAGATTTCTTTTGTGCATGATAGTGTGATAAATTTACTGAATATCATTAAACATTTGATACCAAGTAAGTTTTATAAATTTTTTAAATGGTATATTATTTGCAATAAAACTTTATAGAAATGTATCAAATTACTAATTGCATACATATGGGAAGATAGAGTAATTTAATATAAATTGACATGCTAAGTTGGAGTATCTTTTATTTTAGATATAAATTTTATACAAACTGGTTTATGCACTTGGTACCAGAAGCTTTGATAGTGTAAATGGCTTTTACTAAAATCACCAGTTTAAACACTTATGAAACACAGTCTTCATTGTTGTAAGTGACTTGTAATAATGTCTGAAGTTAACCATTTTATAGTAAATTATTGTGGTGTAATAAGGTCTTGTTCCCAAGCATGGTTTTCAACATACGTTGGCAGCTCTTGTGCCTTGTCTTTCTCAAAAGCCTTTTTTGCTAGTAACAAAATTGTTAATCAAAGAAGCCATGGTAGTGTAGAAGTTAGGTCGGCATTTTAGCCGGTGTTCAGAGATGGCTTATTATTTATAGTAAGCCTTGGTTTAGATTTTATAGTATCTTGGTTTAGATTTATAAACCAAGATAGTTATGTGGTTCTGACTGTAGCTCATCAGTTTATGAAAATGTATGTACAATAATGGCTTGATTACAGTACAATATTCCTATTTGGTAAAACTTGAATAAATATGAGAATAAGATTGAAATGCTGATTGGAAGATTTGGGGAAAACCTGAGATCAGAAGTGAAGAACATAAGATGGTAGAATCATGGCTGGTAACAGTGCTGTAGTAAACCACAGTTGGGAAAAGGATCGCAATGTTAATTTTTAAGAAGTGTGAAATAGCCTATAAAACTAATAATAATAGATCTAGAAGGGGTTCTAATAAATACTCTGAATACTTTCACTGGCAACAAAAGCTTTACTACGGAAAATAGCTTTACTAGGAAAATGATTAAGTGAATTAAAATTAGATCTCAATAAATCAATGAATGAAAGCAGTCCCATTAGTCACATTCCTTCAGGTATGGAGAGGGTTACGAGGGATATCATCCAGATGAACATCTCTATTGTCCAGTTCTCAGAACAGCAGGATTACAGGACACATGACCATAATTCCGTAGAAGACATTACTGCAAGTACATTGGCAGTTGGGAATAGAGGTAACTTGGTCAGGGGGGTCAAGAAGGATAAGACTGAACCCAGGATAGGCAGCCTGATTAGACATTGAGATGCAAGTCTTGTCCTAATCACACTCAGACCTTCACAAAGCACTTAGAAGAGTGCAAAAGACTTTGTGTAAATTCGTCACATAAATTTCACAAATACACAAGTGTGGGTTTTAATCTTATACCTATTGGAATTTAAGGCTTTGTCTTTGGTAAGAACTTCCATAAAGCCAAAAATAATGTAATGCTGTATGTGGTGAACTCTTGGGGCAAACACTGGAGATAATCTTGTGTAATCTAAATGTATTGATATCTTGCCCAGTCTCTACACCAATTCGCTCCCGATCCCACAGTTGCAGTCTGAGGATGTTTTTGGCGACGAGTCGGTGGATGGTGACTTTTTTCTGGTTTTAGTGAAGTTGAATCAGAAAATAGTATTACCACACCTGTCGCTAGTGCCAGTAGTGAGCATGGCGTTACCAAGTGGTGTTTTGTCGCGTCAGCGACTCGTCCAGTCAAACACCGCCACATGGCACCACATGGAGACAATGAGTAACAAAGTCCCTTATGTTCACATGATTTTACCCACCTCATCTTCAGTTTGCACCTGTACTGTGTGCAGACAGGCTTCAGCTCCTGGTCCACGATGTGCAACGATTCCTCACCATGGTGCCGCTGTTGGTGTCTTGCAAGACACCAGGTGTACTTGTGTGGAGTGATGGTGAAGAATTTGTTCCACTAATTCCTGCCTTTGACAATAAAGATGTTGGGATTACATACCTTTTCACTGATACTGGTGAGGACATATGTGAAATGGATTTTTTACTGCCTATTTTGACGAGCCCCTCATAGAACATATTTTCAAGAAACGAATATTTACGCGGCTTATCTCATTGAACATGAGTTAACAGATTTTTCACAATTACAGTGTTAGAAAACACTAATGAAGGCAAAATGTATGTATTTTTTGCATTATATATGTTGAGACATTGTGTAAAACATCATCATCTCAGATTATTGGGGCAAAGACCATTATGTTCCAACACCTTTGTTCGGGAAACATACGTCTCGAGACACGTTTCAGATACTCCTTAGGTGTCTTCATGCTGCAAGGAATGAAGACTGGACAGAGGATGATAGACTTTGGAAAGTGAGGCACGTTCTGAATGAACTGATTTGAAAGTTCAGATATTTTACGTACCAGTTCAGAAGCTGGCGATTGAAGAGTTCCTTGTGCTTTTCAAAGGACGTGTTGCCTTCAAGCAGCATATTCTCTCCAAAAGCCACAGATTTGGGTTAAAATTCTTTGTTCTCTGTGACTGTGAAACAGGAATTGTGTTACACATGATTCTGTATTCTGCTACCAGTGTAGACAGTCCTTATAATGACCAACATGGGTTTTCAGGTAGTGTGGTGAAAAGACTGATGGCACCATGGCTGAACAAAGGCCACATTTTTTACACAACTATTATACAAGTCCCTTGCTTACCCTCCCTATTTTCTTGCTTAAAAATAGAACTTGTGTGTGGCATAGTACAGGCAAAAAGAAGGGAAATGCCTGTATTTGACAATAATATTGCAGTAGGTGACTGTGAGGTAAGAAAAACTGATCAAATGTTCCACCGCTCTCAGTGCGGTGGAAAGACAAGCGAGAAGTAAACATGTTGACAACCGTTCACACTGCTACAATGATGGACAATGACAAGGTGAACAAATGAAACAACCAATATATAAACCAGATTGTGTTATGGACTATAACATAAACATGCATTTGGTTGACAAATGTGACATGGTGGTGGGTGCTGTCAAGTGGACCAAACAGATGATTTTTCACCTTGTTGACATAACCATGCTGAACAGTTTTAATATGTATCTGGTGAAAACAGGTTGTAAACCAACATTCCGTGTGTTTAGTTTTTTCACTTGTGACACAGTTACTCGCAAAATTTGACAAAGACATTTCTGGCATACAAAGACCCATTCAGTCTACGGGCTCACCATAGCCCGTGCTACTTGGAACTTTGTTCCAGGTAGTGAATCTTTAACAACAACAGAAGACCCATTCAGAACCCAGTATAGCAACATGCTGCTACACCCAGGCTCGCTCACAGAGAAGGCTTTCAAGTACACAAATTAAAAAATTTGCCACCAACTGGAAAGCGTGCAATAGCCCAGCGCAAGTGCATTGTTTGTAAAACCACACGAACGAGACCACAGAAATGTAAAGTGGTACTAACGTGGTGCGAAGCATGTGCAGTCCCTTTGTCATGTCAACTGCTTCAACAACTACCACTGTCTCCAGGACTTCTAAATGTCCAATAATGATGCAAAAACCTGTACATATTGAGTGTGTGAATATATTGATGAAAATCTGAATACATATATAATATGTTGTAAAAGAAAATATTTATGCGACAATTTTGACACTAATATGTGTGTATTGAATGTATGCAAGTTGTATTATAATACAACATCGTGACAGTATATTTAACTATCAGTGAATAAAATTGTGGTAAAATATGCCTAGACACTAAATAATGCTGCAGAATAAATTTGTGGCAACTCTGGCTGCTTGAAGGCCACGTGTGACGCCACCGGGATGCGAGCTGCTTGAGCGCGCACTTGCTGTGATGTCATCGCCTATCTTCTCGGCTCATTTACATCACTGTAAAGTTAAATAAAAAGTTTTTTCCCGTGATCAGGGAACACAAATGAACACTTGTATAAGAAGAAATATTTTTTTTTATTTTTACCTGCACCTGTGTGTTGCAGGCTAAAATCGCAAGAGCAGCCCAGTGGTTAAAGGCAGGGTACACAATTCACAAGTACAGTATAGCATCGCATTGTTCCTATGCCAGGTTCTCAGAGTTGTCAATCCATGAAATGAACATTTTACTTCTCATTTTTACCATCCACAGCTGTCTTGCAGACTGGACTACCACCCAGTTATCCCTGGCACTACAGTATTAAAAAAAAAAAAAGTGAATTATCATCAAGTCTTTGTAAGGTTTATAATAATCATTTTATGAATTGCATCTATTTTACTTGAATGGGCAAACCTATCATCTTTCCTTTGGTGACTACAAGCAGTGACACCAAGTCATGTTGTTAAGACTCATCACAGTACAACATAATACAAATTAAATAAAATCTTCAATGTTTATATATACAGCATGACAATAGTACTAAATATCGACAGTGTCATTAGTGTAAATGCATTAAATTCACTCAACAGTTTTATCAAGCACAACAATCATTTATTCTGCAGCATATAACTTGGTCACACTGGTACAAAGTGAAACCAACTACTGTATTTACAATTTAATATTTACATGATAATGTAATGTTTCACGTGCTTTAATATACAGTATATATTATAGAATGTTTCTAGCACAAATGCAAGGGAAACTGGGTCAGATATATATCATTAAAGAGGCCAGCTGTTCCTCAGCTCTCTCCTCAGGTCAGGAGGGAAGGAACAGTTTCCTGTGTTTACACACATTCCCCCCCCCCCCCACTCTAAACTTCCTTGTGCCTTCAGTTAGGTTTTTGTCAATAAATTTATTAACTAATTTTAAGGAAGTGAGCCATAAGCCCCAAATTACTTCACTAGGCACTACTCAGATCTCACATACACTTGTTGCCTTCAACTTAATGCTTATTATTTCTTTTCACTTAGTCTTAAAACTACTATACATTTTAAAGTGGCCCATTCTCATTACACGACAGTCCATAAAACATTCAATAATTTTGCCTAACTAGAAACATTCTAGCTTGAGCAACAAACCTAACTACCAAGGCCAACGCTTAGAAAACAGTAATATTACCATTTCAATTAAGAAAAAAACAAAAATTGACAGGTTCATTGCATTCAAAACGCAGTGTGAAAGGACAGGTTGTGTAAAAAGATTTCCGAGTAGCTACATGTACCTTGCAGCTGCTGCTGATAAACTTTCAAGGTGGGTGAACATTGGAACTGTTGTACCTTAAAATAATAATTCACACACAAATTTATGACTGAACAATTGATTGTAGAGAGCAGAAAGTGCTAACGATGATGTGGAACACACCAAAATGAGTGGCCTTTGTGTAGATATTTTGCCTGTAAAGGCTGTATCAAATTAACAGATATACATGCTAGTGATTATAGAGGGTTAAATGGGGAGTGGGGTGTGATGCCAGCAAGTAGAAGATAAAATCATGATGGATTATGCATTAACATTTATATTTGTGAAGCACTAAATTATAAAGATGGGTAGCAATGTTGAATTGTTCTTCATTGTGTGATTGTCGTTTTGTTTGTTTGATAGTGTATAGAATTTACAGCTATCAATCATCAAAATAACACAAGCAAACAGAATGAATGAAAATTCAACATTGCTACTCTTCTTGCTAATTTAATGCTTCATTAATATAAACTATTATGAAGAATTATTTCTTGCTTTCTCAATGACCTCACCTTGCCATTTTCCTCTTTATAAGCACTAACTCTGTTTCTCCGTTATTTAATTAAGGCCTTACACTTTATATGGCATCTACAAAATAAAATTGACATCTCGGTATTCTACATCTATGAGCAGAAAATAAATTATTAGTCTAGCTTATATTCTAGAGCAAATACAAGCCTTTATCTCTCTTCTTACATAATGAAAATGGGTGGTGATGCTTACAGTATTTTAAATTCAAGAAGAACGAGTACTTATGACATTCATTAAAATATATAATAAATAACAATCACTATGACCTAACTCATACCCTGAGGTTCACACACGCTATAAAGGCATTTGAGTATCATTGTGATGGAAGACAAAATTGAAACATATTTCACAATTTGAAATGCAGGACAATGATAAACTACAACATGGACATTATCTGTCAACATAAATGTGAATGTTCATCTTTCATCAAACAAGCAAGGATACCGCCAAACACAGGTTTGGTTGTAAATACTGTATGCTACTTTATGAAAACTAAGAGAAACTTAGTTTTGAAGATTTTTACCATGAAAGCAATTACTATAAAGCATAACTAAAAGCAATAAATTCTGCTGTGACACCTAAAAAATCATAACAAATACAGTACAACATTCTCTTGTGCTCACACTGTCTTCCAGGATTTGTTAAAAGAGCATCTGTAAAACTGGGGTTACTCTACTGCTGTAATGCGTGCACCAGTCCAATGTTTACAACATTTGGCAAGAATATTCCTTTATTCACATTGCATTTTCTGCAAGTAATTAATTAATTATCAAAAGAAGCATTTTCTGCAAATGTGTAAGTAAAATTATGATTTCATACAAAGATTTGCTAAGATTTCTGTTCCAGGAGCACTGTCATGGTGTGAATAGTAAAGTTTTCCAAGGGCAGCAAAACTTGACTTATTCTCCATAATTTCTGCAAGAGTGGTATGATGAAAGTTGGTGCCCATAGAGTAATGGACACAGGCTCCATGACACTGAGTTTGTGGTCCATTGCCCTACCACTATACAGGCATTATATAGTATAACAAAATCACCTATAAGTAACTGCATAAGAATAAACAGTAAGTGACAAATGCCTGTAGAAAATATGGAATAAAAAATGCATTGTGTAGCGAGACATTTGACTCAACATTTCAATGTAGTCAGCATGTCACAGCATTATTAAAAACCAAAAGCTAGAACTAATCCAGCCATCCACCTAAACCTGGAAGCCCCCTGTCAGTTACAGCTTTTTCATCAGTTGCTAGATATCATTCAGGATGCCATATAAGATCAGAAAGACACAAGACGACCATTGTCATAGTACAGTAAACAGGTTTCAACGAAGATATTATCGACTATTATCGGATGATCGACTCAAAACAGCAGGAAAGCAAAATTCCTGATCCTGAAAATTGGAATATTCTTTGAGATGTGAGACTGTTAACAGAACAAAGTTCTGAAAGTACAGTACAGGTTTCTGTTCCATTAAATGTCATCGAGTTAATTGTGTGTGGCCACGGACAATTCCTCTTCACCCGAGTCAAATGTCCTGCAATATCTTTGGCGAGTGCTACAAAGCCTTTCATGGTTGGCTCATTTTATTAGTAATTAATTTTGGAACTGGAATAAATGGCTTCCTTAGCAGTGAGATCATTGGAGGCAACACCAATATGGCTGGGAAACAAAACAATCTACGACCTATACCCACACCACGAATCCAAAATAATGTTTAAATTATAAGTTGTTCTTTGGCCTCCGCTAAACAATTATTAACTTTAATATGCAGTGGAACCTCAATCAAGTGAACATTGTTTCAACAAATCTCAAGTTGCAACACTTCCCAGGCCAGATTTACTCTTCTGCTTCAGTAAATAAAAGTTTGACGAAGCTGAGGATGTGCGGATTTGCTTAGAATGCAGGGCCAGAGCTCACAGACTGATGGAAAAGTTGTCCATAATATGATAAATTGAAATTAACATTTTACTCAGTGAAATTAGTCTACAGAACATATGAAATATTAGAGCACAAATGATAACTTTCTCATTATGGCTCCAATCACATTTTCAGTGATTTTCATAGATGGATAGAACATTATAAGAAACAGTTGGTGCCTTGGGAAAACTATGGAGAAATTTAAAATAAAATTCTATAGTTCACTTTTATTTTGAGTTGGCAAGGTTTTTATTCACTCTGGTATAACCTCCTGCTACATTTGAAAGTATATGTTGAGGCTGGGGGTGTGAGAAATAAACTAAATGTGGTGAATTTCTTTACATATATGCTCTCTTGGTACTTGATATGGTAAGTTGAAATTTAAATTTTGGTATGTGAAATTAGTCCACAGGGTGTGGAAAATATTAGAGAATTAATCCTAACTTTTTTAATAATGACTCCAATTACATTTTTAAAGAAATTTGTAGATGGACAACACATTAGAAGAAAAAGCCTTGGGAAAGCCATTGAGCATATTTAGAATCATATTCTATGATTCGTTTTCATTTGGAGGGATCGCATTTCATTTATTAAAATATCCTCTTTCTTTGAAAATGAGGTTTCGAGGCTGAGGCATGGGAAATACGCTAGGTATTGTGAAATCTCCTCACTGACGGGTTCTGGTAGTTGTCCATCACATGATAGATTGAATTAATGTTACACTCGGTGAAATTAGCTCTCGCAGTTTGGGGAATTTTTAGAGTATGATTGGTAATACTTAATATGGCTCCACTCACATTTTTAATGACTTTTGTAGAAGGAAACAACACTGGAAGAAACCGGTTTAGCATTGTATTTTTCTTATATTTTTTAAAGACATCTCACAAATGCTTTCTGAAGTATCTCCAGTTGCAATGAATCCTTGACCCCAGCGAATCAGGGTTGGTCCCATATAGTTCGCTGAATTGAGGCTGCACTGTACTAATGCTCCCCTCTTAATAAAAATGTTAGGGGATCATCTATTTAAAAAAAATAAGAAACTATCAGTTGTGTTACTAGTGGATATACATAATGAAGATCAGTTGCTTGGAATCAATGTTGTTTTAACCCTTAAACTGCGCAACACGCTTCCGGGTATTTGTATTTTTCACGTTCCATTCAAAACTCCCGCGGCTACATGAAGTTCACATCAGCTTCCTCAGGGCTCTTGTAAACAGACGCCATCTTTAAAAATCGGGTGTGGGAGCCTCAGTAGTGTGTGAGCAACCAAGGCTGGCGCTCGCAGCATGAGCGCACAGCACTGCTGTTCAGCGTGTGACCACAGCATCGCTAATAATGTCAAAATATATATAACTTGTATTATTTAGGCATGTTAGTGTTATAGAAGAGCCTGAGTGTGATGACTGGGTACAATGTTCAAATATCAGTGATTCAATGCTGTTCACGATGTTCACAGCGCTACAGCATTATTTCGTCCATCTAGGAATCTTCAAATGATTTCTTAGGTTCCTTTTCAAAATAAACATGTGGTCAATTATTCATTTACAGGAATTAGTGACCAGGATTGTGGTTATAATTAGCGTTGTGCGTAGTATTGTGGAAGGAGGAATTTTGGTGAGGGAGGGAGGGAGAGAATTGAGTAGCCTCTGTGTGTGTGTGTGTGTGTGTGTGTGTGGCAGCCACTCTTGTTTTGCTCACCATACTAGCTTAGTGGTTCGCTATGGGCAACACATATGTACATGTGTATATACAGTGTGTATATAGTGTAATAACAGCAACAGGAGAATGTTGAGAGGAGCTATTTTGGCGAGGGAGGTTACGTAGTAATCGTAGCATCGTCTGCTGTGTGATTTTTCATGCAGTGTATGGTGGCAACTGTACTGTTTGGACACAATACCGGCTTACTTGCATAGTTCTGGTAAATAAAACATGTAGATAGGTATATATAACATGTGTAATAAGAACAATAACAGTATGGTGGGAGGAGCAATGTTGGCGAGTAAGATGTTGGAGTGAGGGAGACTGGCTGGGTGTGGCTGCTCTCACTCGAGGTGTTCTGAGTGTGTTGATGGTGAATGTATATAGTGTGTGACAGTGTATAGTGTGTAAATAGATTGTATATATACATAAATTAGCATGAAACATAGTAAATATGTGCAGCATATGTGTACACAAGTGTCATGCACGTAACACAGTGTCTTCGGACAGTACGGATGTTTTACTGCCATAATATAGTGTACGTGTTCATTATACATAGGATTAGCACGTAAAAACAAATAAAATGCATTTGGAACTGTGCGTAAAAATGAACAAAAATATATTTGTGGCAACTCGCGCGCCCCGCCCCAGGCGCCCTACTGGCCCTGGGAGCGTACGTCACTGGCGAACGGGGAATGTTGTTGTCACGCGCCAACTTACGGACCCCATAGCAGCCAAAGTAAGTACAATTTCAATTTTTTTTTATATACCCATACTGAGGGAAGGGTTTTTGACACTTTAAAAAATCAAAAGAATTTTTTCCAGAGAATTTATTTCCTGCGCACTGAGGGGTGGAGTGTCATATTTAGAGGCAACGCAGTTAAGGGGTTAATGTACCAAAAACTTGGTGTACCCCAGCTTAGCTGAATGTCCAGTACCTTGTATCAATTTGATGGTTAATAAATATTATTACTTGCACTGTACTGGGGTTCTCGGAACTGTAGAACGTGGAATAAACATGCTGAAAGTAAGTCATAATACCGGGGCTGAAAATTAGACATCCAACTCATACATTTGAAAATAAAGGAAGTGACGACCTTTTGGGCCATCCTGGACCATAATGGATCTGGTGTCTAATAGACAAAATTAAACATGATTATAGAACATGGAATACAAATAATCCCTTAGATAACCAAAACATTAATATTGTACTGGACAATTGATTGAATTTTTTAGTGTATGAAAACAACACGAGATGAAAATGTTGGGAATCAATACACGTCTGAAGAAATATGAAACAAATTACATACTCCTATTGTGCATTTTTTGTTGATGAAATTAAAAACAATTGATTCAACACTCATCTGATTTGCAGACACCATTTATGGAATAATTTGCACTTCACATCAACTTGAGATTAGATTAAACTAATTTTACCTCTATTTGAATTAACACTTTCGCTCGGCGACAACTCAGCATTGAGTCCTCCGCTAAATAGAGGGAAGTCCGGTAAGGACTCCGCATCGAGTCCTCGGCAGTAATTGGAGGGTGGCAAATTGGCGGCGGCTTCGGGAGGGGCGCCGCGGTTTTGGACATTATATGCATATACTCCTGTAGCGAATTTTATTGGGGATACATCGATACCAAAATGAAAGACCTAGGACCAGAATAGAGGTAACAAAGTTGAAAAGAGTATACCCATTTTATTGCTCTTTATTAGAGCTCACAGGGGGGTAACTCTCCGTCACTTTCTCTGTTGGCTGTGAGTGGTACGCCGGACTTTCGGACTTTATACTTGCATATACTCCTGTAGGGAATTCTATTGCGAACACAATTATACCAAAATGAAAGGCCTAGGATGGGAATTGAGATGTCCAAAGTGAAGAGAGTGAAGAGAAGAGAGAGCTCTTGCACGCTCCTGGGTAAGACGCTCTCACTTTCTCGCCGGGCTTTTGGGCTTTATATTCATTTAACCTTGCAGAGAATTCTATTGCGAACACAGTGACACCAAATTGAAAAACCTAGGACGAGAATTGAGATGACAAAGTTGAAAAGAGTATACACTTTTCAGAATTACCGCACTCTCATTACATTAGAGGTGCCTTGGGATGGCGCAGCGCTCTCTTTCTGGTAACCGCGGCCTGCTTTCATCACGCCAGACCGGTGGAGCACGCTGCTGTTTTTGACATTATATGCATATACTCCTGTTGGGAATTCTATTGCGAACACATTGATACCAAAATAAAAGACTTAGAATAAGAATTGAGGTAACAAAACTGAAAGAGTGTAAACATTTTATCGCTCTTGTGCACTCCCGGGGTAACTCTCGCTTTCTCCGTTTGTTGCGGATAGTACACCGAGCTTTTGGACTTTATATGTCTTTATTCCTGTAGAGAATTCTATTGCGAACATAATGATACCAAATTGAAAAACCTAGGACGAGAATTGAGGTAATAAAGTTGAAAAGAGTATACACTTTTTCAGAACTACCGCACGCTCCCGTGGAATGCCCAAACCCACCCGGGGTAGTGTGGTGCACGCGCGCCCAGAGATCAGTGTTAACACCGAATTTATCGCTGAAATTGAAATAAGTTGTTCCTTGCAACTTGGCAATATTTTACATGATGTAAAGTTGAAAACAAATGTTATTTGGGCTGGACGGTAGAGCAATGGTCTCGCTTCATGCAGGTCAGAGTTCAATCCCCAACCGTCCAAGTGGTTGGGCATCATTCCTTTCCCTCCGTCCCATCCCAAATCCTTATCCTGACCCCTTCCAAGTACTATATAGTCATAATGGCCTGGCACTTTCCCCTGATAATTGCTTCCTTCTTCTTTATCAAACTTTGAGAGTACCTTCCCTCTATATATATGGCAGCAAAAGCCAGATATATGCACAAAATAGTCTGTTTTGTACTCAAGTGTTTAGTACATTGCTGCTGAATAAAGGGAAAGCCAAAGACCACGAGCAAATCATTGTGCAAAATAGTAAAAATACTGTTTATTATAAAGCTTCCATACTTATCAAATTCCAGCAATTGGGACACTCCTCCTTTGCGGCTTTCCAATAACTGTTTACCATAGAGTTAAAGCAATAAAATTAAAATAGTCTTAATTTTATTGCTTTAACTGGTTTATTGCTGGTTAAAAATTAACCAGTCTCCGTGGTGTAGTGGTAAGACACTCGCCTGGCGTTCCGCGAGCACTATGTCATGGGTTCGTATCCTGGCCGGGGAGGATTTACTGGACGCAATTCCTTAACTGTAGCCTCTGTTTAACGCAACAGTAAAATGTGTACTTGGATGAAAAAACGATTCTTCGCGGCAGGGGATCGTATTCCAGGGACCATAGGATTAAGGACTTGCCCGAAACGCTACGCATACTAGTGGCTGTACAAGAATGTAACAACTCTTGTATATATCTCAAAAAAAAAATTAAAAATTTTGTTTTATTACCACCCTCTCAGCACTGCCTTTTGGTCACAGTTTAATGAAAATGTTTTGCAAATATCAAGGTTCCATGGCCATAAAAAAGTTTGAAATTGTCTTAGACATCATGGGATGCCCTCTACACCTAGTACCTCACCCACTGCTCCATATACACCTGGACACTCACCTAGTACCTCACCCACTGCTCCATATACACCTGGACACTCACCTAGTACCTCACCCACTGCTCCATATACACCTGGACACTCACCTAGTACCTCACCCACTGCTCCATATACACCTGGACACTCACCTAGTACCTCACCCACAGCTCCATATACACCTGGACACTCACCTAGTACCTCACCCACTGCTCCATATACACCTGGACACTCACCTAGTACCTCACCCACTGCTCCATATACACCTGGACACTCACCTAGTACCTCACCCACTGCTCCATATACACCTGGACACTCACCTAGTACCTCACCCACTGCTCCATATACACCTGGACACTCACCTAGTACCTCACCCACAGCTCCATATACACCTGGACACTCACCTAGTACCTCACCCACTGCTCCATATACACCTGGACACTCACCTAGTACCTCACCCACAGCTCCATATACACCTGGACACTCACCTAGTACCTCACCCACTGCTCCATATACACCTGGACACTCACCTAGTACCTCACCCACTGCTCCATATACACCTGGACACTCACCTAGTACCTCACCCACAGCTCCATATACACCTGGACACTCACCTAGTACCTCACCCACTGCTCCATATACACCTGGACACTCACCTAGTACCTCACCCACTGCTCCATATACACCTGGACACTCACCTAGTACCTCACCCACAGCTCCATATACACCTGGACACTCACCTAGTACCTCACCCACTGCTCCATATACACCTGGACACTCACCTAGTACCTCACCCACAGCTCCATATACACCTGGACACTCACCTAGTACCTCACCCACAGCTCCATATACACCTGGACACTCACCTAGTACCTCACCCACTGCTCCATATACACCTGGACACTCACCTAGTACCTCACCCACTGCTCCATATACACCTGGACACTCACCTAGTACCTCACCCACAGCTCCATATACACCTGGACACTCACCTAGTACCTCACCCACTGCTCCATATACACCTGGACACTCACCTAGTACCTCACCCACAGCTCCATATACACCTGGACACTCACCTAGTACCTCACCCACAGCTCCATATACACCTGGACACTCGCCTAGTACCTCACCCACCGCTCCATATACACCCAGGTATATGGAGCGGTGGGGTAATGCTGTGGGTTCTTACACCTGTGCGCGCTAAAATTAGCTAGTCAGGTTAATATGATGAACACAAGTGTGTGTCTACCTTTTACTCTTACTCACCAATGGCTGATAATAAACTGCTACGGAAGCACCCAAGAATAATAACAAATTTGTTGTATCCTGTGCAAATTTATCCTTCAGTTTATAGCAATATAAACAAATGTTTAATGTATAATAATGTACTAATTAGCTCTAATGTACTAATTATTCTAATGTACTAATTATTCTAATGTACTTGTTATACATTACACTAATGTCTAATTGTACTAATTGATGTACTAATACTATGTATAATGTTTATGATTACACACAGCATTAGTACAAGGGGTGGCAGATTAAGCAAGTGCATTAATGACTAGCCCATATTACTGGGGTGTGTGTGTGTGTTGCTAGCTCATATTTCCCATGTGAACCCTTCAAGCCCACACACACACACCCTCTCGCTAGGCCTACCCATATTGCATAGCCTGTCAGTCAGTGGACTTGGTGCTACAGGTTTACATAAAACACTTCCCAGTGACCAGGTATGGGACAGTTCATACCTTGGTCTACTGTCACTAAGCTTCCTCACTTAACATTCAATTCTCTTACGCAAACATTCATGTCATGCACACTAATAATCTTCTACACAATGAAGAGTCTTTATGCAATCCTTTATTTTTATAGGGGCCTAAAATATTACCACATTTACTTATGAACTCCAATTTCCATTTTTAATTTGTTTATATTAAAAAACTTCAGGTTGGACATTTGTTGAATATATCTTTAAAAATTTAAGTAACATTTGAATAATGAATTATAAAATGTTGCATCACAGAATTGAGACATTTTACCCGAATATCAGCTGGTTTAACCACTGTGCCGTCCCTGGGTAACACTAACAATCCCTAGGTTCACCAGCCTCAGTCAAGGTCTATCTTGACTAATGCATCAGCTTGTCTGTTGTACACTCTTGACTCGCTCATCTTGGTAAGGGCCTGTTTAAAGTCAGCTCTTGTTATGGGCCGTAGAGGCTCTGTTGACTCGCTCATCTCACTTTCTTGCAGTGGCACAGCCTCTGTTTCCTGACCACATCTGCAAAATATACTCCAACTAAGTCACTCCTGGAAACACCAGATTAAAGGGAAAGAGAACAGTATGTCTTTCACTTGCTTTTAGTTCCTCTTTACTTCATTAGGTAATCCTGTAACTAGTTTTTAAAATATAATCAAAAAGAATTCTCAAAGTTGTCATAAATTTATGTGGCTGCTATTGTTTCTCTTCACCCCAACTTTCTATCATGGTTATCTAGTTTTCTCTTTCAAAACTGGAAAGACACCCAACATTTTCTTCTACCTTCTCATTTAGTACCATCAAGGTAAAAAAAGGTATCACCCTAGCCAACCAGAAACTTGGACTACCATTCTGAAGTGAAATCCAAACTAATACACAATTCGTTTTATATCTCTGGAATTGTCATAACACAATCATGACTCGAACAAAAATCATTGCAAATTCTACAGCATCATACTACAGTAGCAGTAGCAATACAAATAATGTATACTGTACAAAGAAGTAGACACTACTTTCATACACAGTTTTGCATCTTCCCTCTTGTATGTACTCTACTTTCATTTAACAATACATTTTTGAGTAAATACTTCCTATTGAATAACTCACGTCTCACTGAGCAGGTGACGAAGCCTGTATACAGCTGCTGTACGGCACAATTCTAATAAATCTGACCCAGAAAAGCTCTCTGTCTGTCTGGCAAGGATGGCAATGTCAGTGTCGTCTGCCATGGACTCATCACGTAAGACCAAGCGGAGGATGTCTTCACGCTGTTGCAAACCCTGAAAGAATATAAATGCAACATTGTCTACATTTACGAGAAGGCTAAACAAAATTGTTGTGCAGACAGCTATAATGACTCTTATAAAGTAATCACAATTTTTCACACCTTTTAAAATAACTTAAAATGTATTACAAAATTGAGAATTTCTTCAGCCTTCTTATGTTGTCAATGTAAACATCACAAGCTGCACAATGTAGGCATAAAATGTGAAAGCTTTGTGAATCTGGGATGGTTTAAAAGTAAACCAAAACACCACTAGTTCACTCAAAACATATGCTGAAGGTAAACCAAAACATATGCTGAAAGTGCATAAACTGCCACGGTGTCAATGCAAAACAAAAATACACAGAGCTTGCACAAAAGGGGGTATTGCGACATCAACAGGCTCACTAGTAAAGAACACTCACTTTTTCATACATAAACAGTAATAGAAAAGTACTTTTGGAGAGTGATGAGCATGTCATGTATGGAGTTAACAGAATGCTGTTAAATGGTGCACATGTTTATATGTTATTGTAGTAAGTGACTGGTTTAATATTAATGAAGGTATCCTTTAGGGTTGTGTGTGATCATCCTGGTTGTTCAGTATATATGTAGATGGGGTCAAGAGGTAGGTCAAGGTAAGAATGTTAGAATGGCGGTTGTAATATGAGTATACATGGTATATCAAATTTGATGTGAGCACATGATACATAGTTTTTAGGAGAGTAGAGAGAGAGAGAGCTATGTAAAGTAATTATCATGAGAAAGCACTAAACCATTATGATTATACAGCACTTGGAAGGGATGAGGATAAATATTTGGGACAGGACAGAGGAAAGGAACAGTGCCCAAATGAAAAAAAAGAGAGCTATGTAGGCTAGTTGAAAACTTTATTATGTGCACAAATTATTAAAATTTAATGTAGATAAAAATGAGGGAGAGAAAGAGAAATTGTGTGAAATAAATGTGAATAGGGAATTTCTAAAGGTGGTCAATAAATTTGAATATCTGGGATGTGCTATTGCTAGATGTGGTATATGTGCAATTAAACTTGAGAGTAAGGTCAATCAGGAAAGGGACAGTGGCTGGTAAAATTAAAGGTCTGGTGTGGAAACACAAGAGTTGTACAGATGCAGCCACAGGTCTGCATGAAAGGGCGATGGTAAAGACTTATGTATGGGTGCATCATCATAGTGCCATAAACAGCAAAAGCCAAGAGTTACAGCAGTAGAAATAAATAAATTTGAGAAGCATGTGTGGCGTTAGGAGAATAAAGTAATCAATAAATATCTCGGGTAGGAATGTGGGGAACAAAAGTCAACAAATTGGAGGAGCAAACAGTGCACATTGAGACGGTCTGGTTGTGTTCAATAGATGGATGATGTTACACTGGTTAAGAGTGCTTATTCAAATTAATTTGAGGGTAAAAGTAGAAGAGGAAGTCTGAAAAGAAAGTTGGCAGACACGGCAAAGAATCAAGGAAGTGGAGAGTGATGGTTTACGGCTCAAGACATGGTAAGGAAAAAGGCTGAAGGAATTGGTTTGTAAGAAGGTTGTAAATGCATCTGTATATAAATATGACAATTCATGAAGAGCACTGTACACCTGGTGGTAGGGGTGGTGGGTGCTGCAGTGTGGTAGTGCTTGTTTATCCATGATGCTATAATTTGTATTATCAGTCCTGCAATGAGAGGACAAGTGACATTTGTAATGTTTAACTACTCATATCAATAACCCTCTTCTGTGTTACTTACCTTTTCTCCAGGCTCATGCCTCTCTACCCCATGAAAGTGAAAAAATGGGGTAATGGTAATGTGAGTATGTAAAAAAGTTGTTTCTTGTTGGACAAATACGAAAACTTGTTTTATTATATATATATGTCGTACCTAGGAGCTAGAACGCATTTCTCGGCCTACTATGCAAGGCCCGATTTGCCTAATAGGCCGAGTGAGTTTCTTTATTTTCAACAAATTGTTTCCAATTGATTTATTTGATTATTAATATATTATATTAGGAACATAAATTATTGATGAAGTTATGTTAGATTAGGTTAGGTTAAGATAGGTTAGGTAGGGTTGGTTAGGTAAGGACATATATCTACCTTAGTTTTAACTCAAATTAAAAAATAATGAACTCGACCATAATAAAATGGATAACTATCATTTCATAAGAAAAAAATTAGAAAAATATATAAATTCAGGAAAACTTTGCTTATTAGGCAAATTGGGCCTTGCATAGTAGGCCAAGAACTGCATTCTGGCTACTAGGTACAACATTATTTATTTATTTATTTTATATAATATATATATATATATATATATATATATATATATATATATATATATATATATATATATATATATATATATATAATATATATATAATATATATATAATATATATATTATATATATATATATTATATATATATATTATATATATATATTATATATATATATTATATATATATTATATATATATTATATATATATTATATAATATATATATAATATATATATTATATATATATTATATATATATTATATATATATTATATATATATTATATATATATTATATATATATATATATATATATATATATATATATATATATATATATATATATATATATATATAATATATAATATATATATAATATATATATTATATATATATAATATATATATTATATATATATATTATATATATATTATATATATATTATATATATATTATATATATATATAATATATATATAATATATATATTATATATATATTATATATATATTATATATATATTATATATATATATATATATATATTATATATATATATATATATATATATATATATATATATATATATATATATATATATATATATATATATATATATATATATTTATTTATTTTAGTATATTTTGGTAGCAGTCTTTCCTGTAGACATATATTATTAAATATGACCGAAAAAGTAAGATTAATAATTCTAACACGAATTTTCTCAATATTTCTTATGTTTTTCTTCACTGTCGGTGGTAATGGAAATCTCAATTCTCCAAAATTCATTTTTTTATGGTCTGATGCCTCAACGCGTTTCGTAATGGCTTATTACATTTTCAAAGACTAATTTACACACATATTCATCGTACTTATACTCTATTGGGTGAGGTGATATGGTACAAAAGTTTTGGGTGAGGTGAACAAACTTGTGATAAACACAAGACAGAACACAAAACAATGGGTATAACTTGGATATGAGAACATAAGAATGGAAGTAACTGTAGAAGGCCTATTGGCCCATACAGTATTTCCTCTTGCTGCTTCCATATTGGTTCGGGGTCTTGAAGTGGGTAGAATATAGTTGTGCATTAATTGGTTGTTGATAGCTTGTGTTGACTTTTTGATGTGTAGTGCCTCGCTGATGTCGAGCTGCCTGCTATTGCTGTACCTATCGATGATTTCTGTGTTGTTTGTTAAGATTTCTCTGGTGATGGTCTGGTTGTGGGAAGAGATATGTTGGAGACGCATTTTGGACAAGTATATAACGGGTTGGACAAGTATATGAGTGGGATTGGGTGGTTATAGAATAGGAGCTGCCTCGTATGGGCCAATAGGCCTTCTGCAGTTACCTTTGTTCTTATGTTCTTATGTTCTTATGTTCCTTGGTCGAGCCCTGTTGTTTATGCATTGTTAATCGCCTGGAAAGAGACGTTGTTGTCTTGCCTATATACCGAGTTCTTTGGGGCTTACAGTCCCCAAGTGGGCATTTAAAGGCATAGACGACGAGTTTCCTTCAGGGCATTCTGCTTAGTGTCTGGGGAGTATTTCATGAGTAGATTGGCAGTTTTTTGTTTTATAGTAAATTGTCAATTGTATTTTCTGATTTTTGTCTGTAGGGATAACGTTCCTATCAACAATATCTTTCAGGACCCTTTCCTCCGTCTTATGAACCGTCGAAAAGAAGTTCCTGTAAAATAGTCTAATAAGGGGGTACAAGTGTTGTGTTGATTGACTCTTTAGAGGTTGCATGGCATTCCACCTTTCTTTTTAGGATATCTTCAACAAAACCGTTAGAG
The DNA here is from genome assembly GCF_040958095.1 of Procambarus clarkii. Lineage (NCBI taxonomy): Eukaryota > Metazoa > Arthropoda > Malacostraca > Decapoda > Cambaridae > Procambarus > Procambarus clarkii. Next base: position 35,452,548 of record NC_091192.1, read on the forward strand.
AAGCCATTGTTGACTAGGACCTGCCTTACCCTACAGAGTTCTTCATCGACTTGCTTCCATCCCAAGCTGTGGCCGAGAGCACGGTCGACATAAGCGTTGACAACACTCCTCTTGTACCTGTCTGGGCAGTCACTATTGGCATTGAGGCACATTCCTATGTTTGTTTACTGCAGTGTGGAAGCCTCCGCTCCTTTCTGTTTTGACTCCTTATGTACCTTGTGCTTTCAGCCTGAAGTCTACCAAGGAATTTGCTGACTTACTGCGGGGAGCACGGGCCACAGGGATAAGAGCCTCTTTGGATGTAGAGTCACTATTTACTGAGTTACGATATAAATTTGATCGGAAAATGTGACTCGACTTACGATAGTGTCGTCGACTAACGATATTTGTTGGTACACGTTTGGGTCGACCGAGCGCATGGTTCCCAGTCACGTGGGCCGACCTACTTCAGTTTACTAGAGCTGCCCCCTTAGTGACGATCACGCTTACAAGAAATTCAATTTTTCTGGTGATTTTTTGCCTTTAGAACATAAAACTGATTATTATATATCATGCCATGGGTCCTAATGAAGTCAGTGGTAAGGTTCATCATATGAAAACACATAAGGATGACCATAGAGCAAAAACAAGAGATCATTCGTAAATATGAAGATGGTGTGCAGGTTGTTAAACTAGCTAGGCAGTACAACAAACCTCAGTCAACGATATCCACCATACTTACTAGGAAAAAGGACATTATGAGTGCTAAAGTGGCAAAAGGCATAATAATAATCATGAAATATAGACCAAAACACGTTTAGATGTTGAACAGTTATTATTTGGATACACAGCAAGGAGTTAGAAGGTGATAGCATTTCAGAAGCCATCATATGTGAAAAGGCAAGGAAATTGCATGAAGATTTTATAAAGAACACCCTTGGAACGAGTGATGCAGATGTGAAAGAGTTTAAGGCAAGCAGGGGATGGTTTGAAAAATTTAGAAAAAAGAAGTGGCATTCATAGTGTTGGGAGCTGGTGAAGGAACACAGCTAAGAACTGACCACCGAAGAACTTCACAAGGAGCAGCAACAAGAGACAGCCGAGGAAATTTCTTCAGGGGGAGGAGGTGGCAGTACAGAATGTCCCTTACTCATTAATTAAAAAAATGTGTGCAGCATGGGAAGAATGGCAAACTTTTGCTGAAACGACTCACATATGGTAGTAGGCCGTTGCCTACTACCTACTACTACATGGTGCAGTAGGCCGTTGCCTTAACCTTTTTAATGACACTGTGATGCCTCACTACAGACAAAAATTAAAATGTACGGAAAAACAAAAATCTATGGAAAGGTTTTTAGTGAGACAAGCAGTGAATCACAACCAGGTCCTAGTGGTATGCAAGCAAAACGTACGAGTGTGTGTACCCCAGAGAAGTCATCACTGCCTGATGTTATAATGGATGGGGACTCCCCCTTCAAACAGTAACACCTCCCCTCCTTCCCCCTCCTTACCATCTTCCATACGCCAACAAGAGTCCTCGATAAAGGTAAGATGAACATATGTACTGAATTGTAGAGAAAAAAATTGTGTTCAGTGTAAAATGTATTTTTAAGTTAATATTTTTGTGGGTGTGGAACGGATTAATTCAATTCCCATTATTTCTTACGCTAAATTCATTTCAACTTACAATATTTCGACTCACGATCTGTCTCTGGGAATGGATTAACATTGTAAGTCGAAGCTCCACTGTAATTCAAATATACTGTTCAAGTATTTGAACCCATCATAACACAGTACAAGAGGTCTAAGACCGCAGAGAAACAGACACCATTGTACACACTTATAAACTGCTGCCACCCAACCTTGTCCTTACTATGCCCTGTGTGCTCTTCACACTAAATGTCCACCACCTCACACAATCATTTTCCCACCTTCTTTTCCTCTTGCTCCCAAATACGGCCCTCTCTTCACTGGCTCATCAATAGCGATTTATTACACATGCAAAATCTAGAGACAATATGCCATAGTCAAATGAATAAGTGAAATGCTAGGGACAGAAACAGATAGCTGGTAGAAAAACTGAAATTAAATCTTGAAAAATTTAACAACTGACTGGCAGAGGAATGTGGAAGGCAGCTGGCATGCGGCGAAGTATGGCACGATCCACATCATTAGGCCTGTTGGTGGCACCCATGACTATGACACAGCGGCTGTGATCAGTGGCAAGGCCATCCCACTGCTGCAGGAACTGTGCTTTCATCATGGCTGTTGCTTCATGATCTCCAGTCGCACGCACACGTAAGAATGAATCTGTCATGGTGACAAAAGAATAATTAATTTGCTAAATATTAAATAGCATAAAAACAATGAATCATTTGTTATCTATAATACTTAAATATAAAAATTATATATTTTAATCCAACTATAGCGTAAGAACCTCACACTTTTAACCCTTGAACTCAGCATAACATCATATGATGTTTCATTCTTCTGAGCTCTAGGAGATTCGAACCATGGACCCCACGCATGTGAGGCAGAGGCTCTATCCACTCAGCTGTGAGTAGTCTTGATACTTTCGTCCGGTGGAGATGGAAATTGCATCCATAATTAATTCTACGGGCGTCTGGCGGAGACGCATTTTGCATCCAAAATTAAAATATTTGTTAAAATTCCATTTATTATTCGATTATTATGGAACCAAGTTTAAAATGTGCATCTTTAGATTGCGGACCATTTGATACCAAAATTAACAATGTAGCATGACAATCAAGGTCAGAACACTGGAAAGATTATAAATACTTGTATGGTGATGAGCGTCCAAAATTGTTAAAATTCCATTTATTGTTCGATTATTATGGGACTAGTTTTAAAATGCGTGCCTTTAGATTGCGAACAATTTGATACCAAAATGAATGATATAGTTCAGAAATTGAGGTCAGAACACTGGACAGAGCATACACATGTTAGTGAGGGTGCACACTCCCGGGAAATGCCAGACCTACCTTGGGGTGAGTTGGGGTGCGCGCACTGGGTGCGGCAAAGTGTTAATTAATAAGGAAAGATTCCAGAAGCAACTACTGCTGCTATGCTGGAATATTTAACTTTCCCCTCACTATGTCATATAAATTGTCAAAAATGAATGTTTGAATGAAATGTTTATTTCTATGGCAGTGTGGATGACAATTTAAATCATATGATGTTTTAGGTACATTGCAACATTTGAACTCCTGCTGGCGCACGGTGTGCTCATTTGGTATTTGAGGCTTCCAGTAAACATTAGCCTTCTTGAAAAATAACATTTTTGGGGACATTGTTCCTATGCTCCAGGCATGGTTTTTAAAAATATAGGAAGACAAAACCTTGTTTTAAATACTGTACTATTTTATGTGTGCATGCAGACAATGTCTCGTATAACCCTTCCATAAAGCAAGCAGATGCAATTAAACCAGTATATTTTAATATTATAATAACACTCTTTTTACCAATTTCATCAATAAATATGATGCATGGCTCAATCTTCGAGGCTAGGGAGAAGACGGCTGAGGAGAGTTTCTGAGACTCTCCATACCACTTGTCTGTCAAGGCTGCAACATCCAGGTTGATAAAGCGAGAACCAGCTTCCTTGGCAATGGCACGGGCTAAGAGAGTCTTGCCGCAGCCTGGAGGCCCATGCAGTAACACACCTGAAATGCATACAAAACACAGTTTCTAACAAGAATCATTATTACCCCATTTTCAATTATTATTGGATGTGAGGAACCGGCATGGAACAGGTTAAGATGCACCAAAGACATTTATAGATTTGTAAAAAATTGGCTCAGAAAAGGAGGTATACATGCTGAGACAATAACAAGTGTCTTGAAGAATTCAAGAGACACATAAATGAAAAGAATAATGAAATGAAAACAAATCAGAGCATCAGCAGAAGCATGAGTGGTGTTACATAGCCTTAAGCTAGCCTATAATCATGCTGGATGTGTGTGCAAATTGTATGGATTTTAAAAAACATTTACATGAGCGTAACAACATCCCCTAACTTATATTCAATAATAGCATGACCTGCCAAGTTTGGCTGAAAACCTTACTGCATTTCTGGTGTTTTTATAACTGATTCCATCCATGTTACAAATACAGGATAGGATGCATTTATTATGAGAAGCGATTACTGGAAGAACAGCTGCTGCTGATTCCTGGGAACAAGTTCCCATATCTATAGGTAGGGAGAACTGACCCTGTAATGAAGAGGAAGGCTGAAAGAAAAGTCTTTGGACTTAATAGAATGTAAAGTAAGCTTATCTAAGTACAGTATGGGAAATGAAATAACTATTAATGGGAAAATGTTCACTACATACAAACATAGCAAATGTTTATCAAGTAACCAAGCATAACAAGGCTGACAAAGAAATGAATGTGAGTATAGAGAAGTATATCTTGTAAAACTTTGAAAGAAATTATAGAAAAAAAATTGGCCCTAAAAATGAAAGGACCCAGTGAAATTCTTTAATTTGCAGCTCTTTGAGCTCCTATTCTTAGGGAGTAAAACTGAAGAGTACCTCTGGTAAGATTTTGAAAAAAAATGTATATATTTTTTGTAAAAATCACAAAAACTTAAGTCCATTCATGTTTAAGAGCAAAATTGGTTTCTCTCATATTTCTTTCAAAATTTCACCAGATGTATTTCTCTGTATGCTGATAATGGACACCGAGTAAAAGATCCAGCACTGATGTAATGAAATGCCTCATACTGTCGGGTCCCTCAATGGTCAGGTTATCTTGAGATGATTTCAGGGCTTAGCGTCCCCGCGGCCCAGTCCTCGAACAGGCCTTCTTTTTGTTACACATCCCCAGGAAGCAGCCCATAGCAACTGTCTAACTCCCAGGTACCTATTTATTGCTAGGTAATACAGTAGTGGCATCAGAGTGAAAGAAACATTTTGCCCATTTGTCTCCGCCTCCACCCTCCACCGGGGATCGAACACAGAACCTCAGGACTGCGAATCCGAAGCGCTGTCCATCCAGCTGTCAGGCGCCCTGGTAAGGTCTACCTTGCTACCTTGAGGTGCTTCCGGGGCTTAGTGTCCCCGCGGCCCGGTCGTCGACCAGGCCTCCTGGTTGCTGGACTGATCAACCAGGCTGTTAGACGCGGCTGCTCGCAGCCTGACGTATGAGTCACAGCCTGGTTGATCAGGTATCCTTTGGAGGTGCTTATCCAGTTCTCTCTTGAACACTGAGGGGTTTGCCAGTTATGCCCCTTATGTGTAGTGGAAGCGTGTTGAACAGTCTCGGGCCTCTGATGTTGATAGAGTTCTCTCTCAGAGTACCTGTTGCACCTCTGCTTTTCAACGGGGGTATTCTGCACATCCTGCCATGTCTTCTGGTCTCATGTGGTGTTATTTCTGTGTGCAGGTTTGGGACCAGCCCCTCAATTATTTTCCACGTGTAAATTATTATGTATCTCTCCCGCCTGCGCTCAAGGGAGTACAGATTTAGGCTCTTTAGTCGGTCCCAGTAATTTAGATGTTTTACTGAGTGGATTCTAGCAGTAAAGGATCTCTGCACGCTCTCTAGGTCAGCAATTTCTCCAGCTTTGAAAGGGGCTGTCATTGTGCAGCAGTACTCCACTCTAGATAGCACAAGCGTTTTGAAAAGTATCATCATCGGTATAGCATCTCTAGTGTGAAAAGTTCTTGTTATCCAACCTGTCATTTTTCTTGCAGTTGTGACGGCTACTTTATTGTGTTCTTTAAAGGTAAGGTCTTCCGACATGAGTACACCCAGGTCCTTTACATTGCCTTTTCGTTCTATGTTATGATTTGCCTGCGTTTTGTACGTGGTTCCTGTTTTTATGTTTTCAATTTTTCCGTAGCGCATGAGCTGAAACTTATCCTCGTTGAATACCATATTATTTTCTGTAGCCCATAGAAAGACCTGATCAACATCTGATTGGAGGTTTGCCGTGTCCTCTATGTTGCCAACTCTCATGAAAATCCTAGTGTCATCTGCAAAGGATGATACAGTGCTATAGGTTGTGTTCTGGTCTATGTCCGATATGAGGATGAGAAAAAGTACTGGAGCAAGCACAGTACCCTGGGGGACTGAGCTCTTCACGGTTGATGGGCTGGATTTTATTTTGTTGACTATTACACATTGGGTTCTGTCAGTCAGGAAATTGTAGATCCATCTGCCTATTTTCCCGGTAATTCCTTTTGAACGCATTTTATGTGCAATAACACCATGGTCACATTTATCAAAAGCTTTTGCGAAATCTGTGTAAATTACATCAGCGTTTTGTTTGTCTTCCATAGCATCTAAGGTCCCTGGTAAGTGCTACACAAGTTCTGAGGTATGCCACCAGGCTAGTCCCCAAGCTGAGAGGAATGAGCTATGAGGAAAGATTACTGGAAGTGAACCTCACAATAGGTTGAAGATACGAGTTAGTGGAGACATGATCACTACTTACAAAATTCTCAGAGGAATTGACAGGGCAAATAAAGATAAACTGTTTAACACGGGTGGTACGCGAACAAGCACACACAGCTGGAAATTGGGTACCCAAATGAGCCACAGGGACATTAAAAAGAATTTCTTCAATGTCAAGGGTAATTAACAGATGTAATGCATTAGGGAGTGATGTGGTGGAGGCAGACTCCATATACAGTTTCAAATGTAGATATGATAAGAGCTCAGTAGGCTCAAGAATCTGTACACCAATTAATTGACAGTTACCAGCTTGATGGGGTTCTGGGAGTTGTTCTACTCCCCAAGCCCAGCCCGAGGCCAGGCTTGACTTGAGAGTTTGGTCCACCAGGCAGTTACTTGGAGTGGCTCGCAGGCCCACATACCCACCACAGCCCGGTTGGTCCGGCACTCCTTGAAGAAAACTATCTAGTTTTCTCTTGAAGATGTCTACAGTTGTTCCGGCAATATTTCTTATGCTTGCTGGGAGGATGTTGAACAACCGTGGACATCCGATGTTTATACAGTGTTCTCTGATTTGTGCCTATGGCACCTCTGCTCTTCACTGGTTCTACCTGCATTTTCTTCCATATCGTTCACTCCAGTACGTTGTTATTTTACTGTGCAGATTTGGGACCTGGCCCTCCAGTATTTTCCACCTATATATTATTTGATATCTCTCTTGTCTCCTTTTTAGTGAGTACATTTGGAGAGCTTTGAGAGATGATCCCAATAATAATAATTTAATAATTATAATTAATAATAATAATAAATAATTAATTATTATTATTGGAAAGTAATAATAATAAGTTGAGACGTAGGACCAAAGACCCAGAGCTCAAACCCTGCAAGCACAACTAGGGAAGTACACATGTCCCATGCAAGTGAGAATATCATCTACGGCAGAAAGGCTAAAACCTGGTCTACTCACAAGGCACAGAGGAGCAGCAGATATCTGATCACTCAAGTCAAGAGAATAGATCACCAGAATGGTAGAACAAACTAAAACAAAACAACTGCAAAGGAAATACCAGTATTAGCAACCTCTGACAACAAAGAACATGGTAACAACATATGCAAGCCAAAAACACTTATAAGACAATAGAAGCCCTTGCAGATGAGGGACCAGACTACCTAGACCAACGCACAAAGGGGAAGCTAGGCCACTAAGAATCAAATCATAAAATGTTGTGCATGCAACTCAGGCAAGGGTTCAATCCTTTATCAGAACAAAATCCTATATTGGTTTTTGTTAGTACTGTCCAAAAAATTTGATGATGATGATGATAATTTATTTTGTCAGGGACAGGCAGCCTGTGTATTTATATATTAGGCTGATATTAAGGTCACCCCCCCCCAAGGTCAAAGTACTGACACTCCCAATAACGCAAAGTAACTCCCATTTACTACACAGTGAACAGAGGCATTAGATAATGTGCCTGTAGAACCATTACTGTTCCACCCAGGATTCCTAACCCAGATTCCAGCCCGTCCTCCAAACAAAGACTGAAAAGCGATTCCATGCACCCGCCAAACCACCTATTTATGAATGAAAAATGGTTTACACGAGACTCAATTGATTTCGTTCCAACACTTCTGAAACAAGTGCTTCACTGACGAATTTTGTTCGAACCACAATGCTGTAAATGCTTCATCCACGTACTACAAATCCAAATAATCGCCAACAGAACCTAAACACAGAACCTAACCTATGCCTATATATGCACAATATGCTAATATATTATAATATTAATTTATATTTGAGAAAATTCCTGTTTTGAATGAACAGCATGTTAAAATTTATGAATGCGTCTGTGGGGTCGACCGCTAGATGTAATGGACTTGAGTCGAGGATGAGTTGCAGATTCAAACCCAGATTTCCTAATTATGAGTCGAGAACAAATCCAACTGTACTACAGAGGCATTGTGACAAAGAATAACCAATACAGTACAATATTCCTCTGAACTTTAATTGTGGTTTAAGCCAATACCTTTGGGAGGCTGAATAAGCCTTGATGCCTGAAGTCGATTTCTCTGCTGAATGGGTAATATGAGTGTTTCCCGCAAATCTCGGATGACAGATGAAAGGCCTGCCACATCTCTCCACGATGTAGAAAGTTGTGTTGGTTCCACCAATTGACTGGCAATCATCATTTCATATTCACTGAGCTGTAAAGCATGTTCACAAGCCAATGAAATAGGAGTAATTTGGAATCTATTATAAACATGACAAATAATTATAAGCAAGATATGAGCATTAAAAGCAATCATGAAGTGAGACTGTGACAAGTACCAAGTACATATTCATACACCATGCAAAATAATTTTGCAAACACTTAAAATAATGGGTTGATTGATTTGTTTAATTGTTACCACAGGCATGATCATCACGTTACAACAATGAGATTGATTTGTGGCATGACGAAGAAAGACGTCAACAATAAAAACAACACAGGTGAGCTAATGACTACAAAGAGTTGTCAACCGGTTAGAAATGAGGAGCAAGATGAAGAGGACTCGGTGAGAGACATTTACAAACAGTGAATGGTAGTAGGCTGGGGAACCATGTGTATGGTAATAGTAGGGAGACAGTGTATGGTAGTGGCTGAGGATGTGTATGGTAGTGGCTGCCTTTAACATTATATCCCAGGAATTTATATTTCCTAACTTGAGCACCAACGTCGACCATAACTCACTGTAACCTTCTGCGTGATGCCAAGTCTCTGCATCACTTCCTGTGCCTGAAACCAATGAAGAGATCTTATCACAAAAAAAGAATATACTGTAGTATATCTACCTATAATTTAGTTTGTCTAATATTTTTTGTTTAATATTATTTCCAAGACACTATTATAATTATATTTTCTATGGTTCAATAAAGCATTGAGTTTTGGAGCTAAGCAAAATACTGTATATAGGTAAGGCTCACGGATATTACACTTCTCATTCCCCAAGACAGTCAACAGTAATATACAGCATTATATTTTGACATGGTGAATACTGTATCACTTTTGTGATCAATTTACTAGTTGGATAGAGAAGCAAACGAGATGTATAAATATTGTACAGTATCAAAGCTTAAAAGCCACATGAATTGGCCTTATCCAGTGAATACAATAAATTTGGTTGCCAAAAATATTTTAAAAGTTACACATCCCAGCTATATCTACCACCGTATCTATGCACAGTTAACTGTCAGCACTCCTCCACACTGACTGTCTTATCTTTCCATAAATGCTAGCACTTCTCAAATTTATCACACACTTATCATTAACTGGAAATTGTATTTACTAATTATCTATCAGGAATGCAAATAAACTTGCCTTCCTCTTGGCATCTTTTTTCTGCTTGGCCGTGGGATCCATGGCAGATACCAAAAGTTTGACAGTGATGTATGATGCAGCAGTTGCAAAGGCCAGACGAACTAGAAGGGACAGCACCTCCCCGCGGGTCAGCTCCCCTCCCTCCATGCCAGCAGGGCGCGATGACAGCAGCCGGAACACCATTAACACCACGCCACTGTCCTTTTCTACCGGGATATACAAGATCCCATACCTCTATACAGTAATAAGTTACATTAGGGTAAATTATTTAAAATACAAAAATTGGATGAGGATCAAAACTCATATACACCATATCTATGGTGTATATTTTACATCTATGGTGTTAACTTAATTTCTATGCAGGTACAACATTTCTCACAAACTTTTTAATGTGTGATCCCATTAGGCTCTCATGTCTGTGTACTTTATACTGTAAATGTACTTTTATAATGTACTTCATACTGTCACCTTGTACTGAATGTACAGTACTTTATACTGTCACCCCAAATAATATAGTGACAGACTGTGATACAACACAGAGAGAGAGAGATAGAGATAGACCATGCTAGGCAAGGAAGTAAATGAGATGTATGCCAAATTTTGCAAAATATATGATGAAGGCACAAACATTCATACCAAAACAGACATGCAGACCTAGGAAACAGGGTTGGTTCAACAGAAATTGCAAGAGGACCAGAGATCAAAAGACACAAACATGGAATCATTATAGGAAGAGGCCAAACCCTCAAACATACCAGCGATACAAAGATGCAAGAAACAACTACACATCAGTAAGAAGAGGGGCAGAGAGGAACTTTGAGAACGGTATAGCAGACATATGTAAATCAGATCCAGGCCTTTTCTATAAATTCATTAAAAGCAAGCTGCAGGTAAATTATAATATTCAGAGGTTGAAAATGGGGGACAGATACACGGAAAAGGAAATGTGTAAAACATTAAACGAAATGTTTCAAAGTGTGTACAAAATGAGATTTTCAGAGAACCAGACATAATAAGAATTCCAGAGAACAGCATAGAGCACATAGGTGTCTAGAGATGAAGTGAAACAAATGCTCAAGGAGCTAAGTAAGAACAAAGCAGTTGGCCCAGATAGAGTTTCACCATGGGTTCAGAGAAAATGTGCACCTGAGCTCAGCATTCCACTTCAGCTGATTTTTCAGACATCCCTGTGTACAGGAGTCGTAGCAGACGTGTGGAAAAAGGCTAACATAGTTCCAGTCTACAAAAGTGGTAGCAGGGAAGACCCCCCCCCCTCAATTATAGACCTGTATCATTGACAAGTGTAATAGTCAAAATATTGGAAAAATAATAAAAACTAAATGGGTAGAACACCTGGAGAGAAATAATATAATATCAGACAGACAATATGGTTTTCGATCTGGAAGATCTTGTGCATAGAATTTATTCAGTTTCTATGATCGAGCCACAGAGATTTTACAGGAAAGAGAAGGTTGGGTTGACCGCATCTATCTGGACCTAAAGAAGGCTTTCAACAGATTTCCACATAAGAGGTTGTTCTGGAAACTGGAAAATATTGGAGGGGTGACAGGTAAGCTTCTAACATGGATGAAAGATTTTCCGACATAGAAAAATGAGGACAGTAATCAGAGGCAATGTATCGGACTGGAGAAATGTCACAAGAGGAGTACCACAGGGTTCAGTTCTTGCACCGGTGATGTTCATTGTCTACATAAATGATCTACTAGTTGGTATACAGAATTATATGAACATGTTTGCTGATGATGCTAAGATAATAGGAAGGATAAGAAACTTAGATGATTGTCATGCCCTTCAAGAAGACCTGGACAAAATAAGTATATGGAGCACCACTTGGCAAATGGAATTTAATGTGAATAAATGCCATGTTATGGAATGTGGAATAGAAGAACATAGACTCCACACAACTTATAAATTATGTGAGAAATCTTTAAAGAATTCTGATAAAGAAAGAGATCTAGGGGTGGTTCTAGATAGAAAACTATCACCTGAGGACCATAAAGAATATTGTGCGAGGAGCCTATGCCACACTTTCTAACTTCAGAATTCCTTTTAAATACATGGATGGCGAAATACTAAAGAAATTGTTCACGACTTTTGTTAGGCCGAAGCTAGAATATGCAGCGGTTGTGTGGTGCCCATATCTTAAGACGCACATCAACAAACTGGAAAAGGTGCAAAGACATGCCACTAAGTGGTTCCCAGAACTGAAGGACAAGAGCTATGAGGAGAGGTTAGAGGCATTAAATATGCCAAAACTAGAAGACAGAAGAAAAAGAGGCGATATGAACAGGAACTTCAAGAACAAGAGGTCATAGATTTAAATTAACTAAACAAAGATGCCAAAGAAATATAAGAAAATTCACTCTCACAGAGTGGTAGACGGTTGGAACAAGTTAGGTGAGAAGGTGGTGGAGGCCAAGACCGTCAGTAGTTTCAAAGCGTTATATGACAAAGAGTGCTGGGAAGACGGGACACCACGAGCATAGCTCTCATCCTGTAACTACACTTAGGTAATTACACACAGGCAATGTATTGGACTAGAGAAATGTCACAAGTGGAGTACCACAGGGTTCAGTTCTTGCACCAGTTATATTCATTGTCTACATAAATGATCTACCAGTTGGAATACAGAATTATATGAACATGTTTGAAAAATATCAATTCTCATTACGATACCACAAATCCCATCTTGTTCTACTACAATATTTCAACAGAATATAAGAATAATCTAACAACAGACTATTATAAAACATGCATTTTATCTGAAATTAATGTTAGATTAAGGAGCTGCCCGAAACGCTGAGCGTACTAGTGGCTTTACAAAATTGTAAATACTATGCTATGTATTCTCTCTAACCCAATGTACATTCTTGTATATATATAAATAAATAAATAAATAAATAAATAAAATAAATAAATGTTCTCTGGTAGTCGTGTATATGCTGGCTAAGAATGATTATGCCTCTCATACAAGTCAGAGTGGTGTTAAGGTGGTGTTAGGTGGTGTGCCGGTACCATAACACCTGGTAGTTGGCAAGACACAGTGGGCGGCCAGGGTATGTAACACAGCAGTGACAGTGGCAACAGCTGTGTTGTCATACAGGTGTAACAGCAGGCAAGGCGTGACACCACTCCCTCTTCCAGGGAGACCGCTGCCAGTCATGGCCGACTGGACATGAATGTGTGCATGTATTTAACCCCCTCGTCATCACCATGTATATATATACACCGCACCGGTCAAACTAACGACCACACTCTCACATACAGCTGACACTAACATCACCGTGATGAGGCCAGGACGTCGTCTGCAGCCACTCACACCACCTCTCCTCTCCTCTCTCCTCACTCTTCCCCTCACACGCTCCTCTCTCTTCGTCTCTTCTTCTACTTTTATGTCCTTCTCCTTCTCCTCTTCTTAACTTTTAGTAAAGCCACAGAAAGGACAGACGCGAAGTGAAGGCGACCACGGGAATTGTAGCACGGCTCCAGTGACGTCATCCGGATGCAAACAATGGCGGGGTCGTTCCTGTAAAACTTGTCGTTCTTTTAAGAAATGTTACGTATTGGAACAAATTATCTACATCTCACTGTACTTGTAGTCGATCTCGAACCCATTGATGATGTGACGACTTATACTGAATTTTGTAACTAGCTCATCAAGATTGTAACTTGCTTAGCTAAATGAATTGTGGGGGTTCAGTCCCTGAGCCCATTATGTGCCTCTGTAACCCTTTCCACTACTGCCCACAAGATGAGTATGGGGGGCATAATAAATGAACTAAACTAACTCACCATACCCATTATTATTATCACTACTACTATTACTGTTGTAGTAGTGATGGTCCCATCATTATTAAAACCACGCTGTTTCAGGAAATTAAATCTGACACTACAGAGATCACAAAATACCCGAGAAACACAGCGTGATGCGATACTTGCATGTATGGGTTGGGACTTATTTATTTATTTATTTATTTATTTATTTATTTTTATTTATTTATTTATTTATTTATTTATTTATTTATTTATTTATTTATTTATTTATTTATATACAAGAAGGTACATTGGGTTAGAGAGAATACATAGCATAGTATTTACAATCTTGTAAAGCCACTAGTACGCGCAGCGTTTCGGGCAGACAACTTCAGGGGGTCTAATCACGGGAAATAAAAAATTTCCGATTTTTTTGAAAATTTAATCATGGAATTGTTATAGAAGGGGCTGCAACTGGTCCAAGTTTCAGCATCACACCCTAAATAGAAATGGAGAAAAAATATACAGAACGTATTATGCAACGAATTTTCAACATTTTCAAAAAATTTCAGGGAACATATGTGTCAACTAAAATCATTTCTATAACACTCAGATATCACATTAGCATGTAATAAAGGATTTCAAATAGGGGTTTTAGCCAAAAAGCGTTTAGTGCAAGTGCCTACTAGTGTCCATTGTAGTGCCACCTTGAGGACCCACAATTCGGACCAATTACAATGGGTTAGTATGTTTTAGTGTTATAATTGGATATTTTGTAATAAATAATTGTAATATATATGTGCAGGCATATATATATATATGTATATATATATATATATATATATATATATATATATATATATATATATATATATATATATATATATATATATATATATATATATATATATATATATATGACAACCTATGATAACCATCTTTGTAACCCATATGTAACTCCTTTTTTGTAACAAAGTTCAAATAAAGTAAATATATATGTGTACATACAAAAGAATGGGGGTGGTAGGAGAAGATAATATTAGTGTTCAGTGAGAAACCACAAGGTCTCCTCTGAATACTTTTTATTTTCTTCTCCGAGGCTATGGGTCCCCACATTGGCACCAGAGGTGGTACCCTCACAAACTTTAAAAAAAAATATATATATAAAAAAAAAAATATATATATATATATATATATATATATATATATATATATATATATATATATATATATATATATATATATATATATATTAGTATATTTTGGTAGCAGTCTTTCCTGTAGACATATATTATTAAATATGACCGAAAAAGTAAGATTAATAATTCTAACACGAATTTTCTCAATCTTTCGTACATTACGCTTCACTGTTGGAGGTAAATCAAAAATCACTTCTCCAAAATTCATTTTTATTTCTAGTCTGACGCGACACGGGCGCGTTTCGTAAAACTTATTACATTTTCAAAGACTTCACAAATACACAACTGATTAGAACGTATCTCTGATTTTATATCTACATTTGAGTGAGGTGGGAAGGGTGATGTGGCATTAACACAAGACAGAACAGGAGGGGATATTAATAGGGTACTAAAAGTATCAACACAAGACAGAACAGAAACAATGGGTATTGAATAGAAGTGTTTGTAGAAAGCCTATTGGTCCATATTTCTTGATGCTTCTATATTGGAGCGGAGTCTTGAGGTGGGTAGAATATAGTTGTGCAATAATTGGCTGTTGATTGCTGGTGTTGACTTCTTGATGTGTAGTGCCTCGCAAACGTCAAGCCGCCTGCTATCGCTGTATCTATCGATGATTTCTGTGTTGTTTACTAGGATTTCTCTGGCGATGGTTTGGTTATGGGAAGAGATTATATGTTCCTTAATGGAGCCCTGTTGCTTATGCATCGTTAAACGCCTAGAAAGAGATGTTGTTGTCTTGCCTATATACTGGGTTTTTTGGAGCTTACAGTCCCCAAGTGGGCATTTGAAGGCATAGACGACATTAGTCTCTTTTAAAGCGTTCTGTTTTGTGTCTGGAGAGTTTCTCATGAGTAGGCTGGCCGTTTTTCTGGTTTTTTTCTGGTGTTGAGACAACAACATCTCTTTCTAGGCGTTTAACGATGCATAAGCAACAGGGCTCCATTAAGGAACATATAATCTCTTCCCATAACCAAACCATCGCCAGAGAAATCCTAGTAAACAACACAGAAATCATCGATAGATACAGCGATAGCAGGCGGCTTGACGTTTGCGAGGCACTACACATCAAGAAGTCAACACCAGCAATCAACAGCCAATTATTGCACAACTATATTCTACCCACCTCAAGACTCCGCTCCAATATAGAAGCATCAAGAAATATGGACCAATAGGCTTTCTACAAACACTTCTATTCAATACCCATTGTTTCTGTTCTGTCTTGTGTTGATACTTTTAATACCCTATTAATATCCCCTCCTGTTCTGTCTTGAGTTAATGCCACATCACCCTTCCCACCTCACTCAAATGTAGATATAAAATCAGAGATACGTTCTAATCAGTTGTGTATTTGTGAAGTCTTTGAAAATGTAATAAGTTTTACGAAACGCGCCCGTGTCGCGTCAGACTAGAAATAAAAATGAATTTTGGAGAAGTGATTTTTTATTTACCTCCAACAGTGAAGCGTAATGTACGAAAGATTGAGAAAATTCGTGTTAGAATTATTAATCTTACTTTTTCGGTCATATTTAATAATATATATATATATATATATATATATATATATATATATATATATATATATATATATATATATATATATATATATATATATATATATATATATATATATATATATATATATATATATATATATATATATATATATATATTTGCAATTTTTTTCCCCAATTTTTTTTTTCCGCTTGTTATCAGGGGATATGCATGGAACTTACACACCTTGCTGAACGGATGCCCATCTGCAAGGGTGCCAATTATGAACGAAATTGGTCGACGTCAAGCTCGGCTACAGGTGGCCAAACTTTGATCTTATTTTACTCAGGTAAGTAATTTACAACTTCAAGGTGTTTCACAGGTTTCATTTATTAATCAATTTACATGCAAATTACACCTTATATGTAGAGTTTGTGCTTCTACAATGTCAAATAACATTGTAGTCCAAAGTCTATTTATTGATTTTATAAATATTATTTACCATCATATATTGCATATTTTTGGAAGGGGGACTTTGAATAATTGTATTATTGCACTAAACGCTTTTTGGCTAAAACCCCTATTTGAAATCTTTTATTACATGCTAATGTGATATCTGAGTGTTATAGAAATGATTTTAGTTGACACATATGTTCCCTGGAATTTTTTGAAAATGTTGAAAATTCGTTGCATAATACGTTCTGTATTTTTTTCTCCATTTCTATTTAGGGTGTGATGCTGAAACTTGGACCAGTTGCAGCCCCTTCTAAAACCATTCCATGATTAAATTTTCAAAAAAATCGGAACATTTTTTATTTTCCGTGATTAGACCCCCTTCAGTTATATTACCATTTGTTCCTTTTTTAACCAGCTTTTTAACACAGCAATGTGCTGCTGCCCTATTCTATATGAAAGATTACACCGTATGGATAAAAAAACTAGCTATAAGTTCATCTAATATTCCTATATATTAGATGAATCACCAACGCTGGTGGCTGAATGGACAGCACGTTGGTCACGTAATCCTGTGGACCGGGTTTCGATTCCCGGGGCCAGCGAGAAACAAAAATGGCCAGTTTTTAACCCTGATGCCCCTGTTACCTAGCAGTAAATAGGTACCTGGGAGTTAGACAGTTGTTACGGGTTACTTCCTGGGGTGTGTGTGAAAAAAATTAGTAGTTAGTAACAGTTGATTGATTTGACAGTTGAGAGGCGGGCCGAAAAAGCAGAGCTCAACCCCCGCAATAACAACTAGGTGAATAAACTTAATACAGAAAAGACCTACATTTTATTCGATAGTAAATCATCAGATTCATCTTCAGATAAACAATGTTAACATTACCAATTAAAAGGAGGGGTAGTTCCTTGGCCTATACATAGACAAGACACTGAACTTCAGCACGGGGGTCTGACAGTTGAGTACACAGCGCTCGGGCGGGATTCGTTCTTCTGGGGTTCTAATTCCCTCCTTCCTTTTCTTGATGTTCATGTTCACAGCTCTGTGTCTGGGTTCTCTTTCTCTGTCTACCGTAAACCCATGCATAGTGGCATGTACATTCACTTCTTTTCCTACCATCCTCTTTCTGTTAAGAAAAGTGTCCTCGTCTCTCTCTTCCTCCGCGCTCTACGCATCAGCGACCCACAGTTTCTTGATTCTGAAATTGCCTTTATCTACAAATCATTCTCTCGCCTTGGTTACCCTTTGCATTTGATCAACTGTGCCCACTCTCAAGCTAAACGAAATTTCTTTCATCCTAAACCTGCTTCCAACACTACTAGCACTGTACTATGCCTTCCCTTCATATCTGAACTCAAAACTTTTACCAATACCTTTCGTCCTCTTGACATTAAACTCGCCTTTCGACAAACTAACACACTTCGTAGCAATCTAGTTCACACTGCTCCTCCTGCTTCTAATGCTGCTGGTGTCTACTTTATTTCCTGTTCGTCTTGTCCTCTCCAATACTTTGGCGAAACTGGCCGTACACTGAATGACAGACTTAAAGAACACAAGAGAAGTGTTATGTCTGCAGACACTAACAATGCTCTCTTCTGCCATGTGAGGGATTCTAATCATCCCATTGATTGGTCTTCCTCCAAAATAATCTTTCCTGCCTCTACTCTACACAGACGCCGTCTTGTAGAATCGGCTCTTATTAACAATGTACCCAACATGAACTTGAGTCCTGGCTTTGTTGCTGTGGACTCTTCCCTTTCACAGTATATACTCAAATGCTCTAATCTTTCTAACAAACGTGACTTAACATAAGCTTTCCCCCTTCCATTTATTTCTTTCTTTCTCTTTCCCTTTCTTTCTCTCTTCTCCCTTTTTCTGTTCATTGTCTTCTCCTACGCTCCCTTGCTATCCTCTTCTTTTTCCTATTACTATCTCCTTCGGTGGTTATAATAGGAGCTGCCTCGTGTGGGCCAATAGGCCTGCTGCAGTTCTCATTACTACTATCCTCTACACCTGACTTTCCTCCTCAGCTCTCTCTTGCCTATTTAATGCCTGTCCCTACCTCCCCATCACAATCGACTTGAGAATGGTCCAGGACGGACCGAAACGTCGTCGTCCCTTCAATTTCTAGTGTGTGGTCTGGTCATCATACTTCAGCCACGTTATTGTGACTCATCGCCTGCAATCTATCCCTATCTTACATACGGTATGTGTGCATGGGGTTCAGCCACTTCAAATTACCTCAAGCCTATCATCACTCAGCAACATCTGCTATCAGAACTGTTATATGGGGGGCAGGTGATTGTACTGAGAGGGCCAATAGTACAAGATAAAAGAGTTCTTAAAATAGTGGCAATAGGGAGGCCCCGGCATGTGTTCCTCAC
The DNA here is from genome assembly GCF_040958095.1 of Procambarus clarkii. NCBI lineage: Eukaryota > Metazoa > Arthropoda > Malacostraca > Decapoda > Cambaridae > Procambarus > Procambarus clarkii. The sequence continues at coordinate 35,471,611 of NC_091192.1, forward strand.
ATGTGCCCCAAAGAATGAGGTGATTTGATAAAATACCATGCCCAAGATTACCATCAGAGTGCCGGCAGGGGGATAGGGAATTAGCCTCGGCTACCATCCTCTTTTGTCTGGTCGTGATGGTCGAGTGGTTAAGGGATCCTGTACATCAGTTGCAGAGTGCTTCTAGCAGTATGGGTTCGAGTCACTTCTGGGGTGTGAGTTTTCAGTTATATATATATTATATCTGCACTCATCACAAGTAATCAACATATTATTGATCACTGTGGGTGACGCTTCAATAGAGGCGCCAGGGCGTAGCCTCGGGACACTCCGAAAGGATATTTCGTAAAACATGCAATTGTTTGAACATTCACGGTTCAACACTGTATTTAGAACGTTTTATAGAAAGTAAATTATATTTTATATACATTTTTCTGGGTCATGATTAGATTCTTTGTTAACAGAGAGCAACAAAATTACCTGGTAGTAGTGTTGAGAGTACTGTTTTACTCACCTATTGCTCATTGATTTTTGTTTTTGTTAAATTGTGTATTTACACAAATTAAGAATCTGACCACTTGTTTACCTCGGGCCTCAGGAAAATACTTGTGACTGTGGACTCTGTTGCTGTTCTTGCTTTTGTTTCTGCTTCCTGTGATACAGGTAGCTCCCGGTGGCGTTTGGCACCTTCGTGAGACGGGCAGCCTAATTTGGTGAGGCCGGGGGCATAACTTGGTGAGGTCGGACGCTAGGTGAATGCTTGGCTTCTGCTTCGGCTTAGGGATCGCCGAAAATCGTGTCGTGAATTTGGGCATGTGGTCTGGATACTGGGGCAAAGCATCCAACTGCCGGAACTGATACAACACCTTACGCATACATCATCTGTGATTACAGGGAAGGCGATGGTTTGGTTATGTTGGCCGGTTGGATCTGACGGCGGAAAGAGGGAGATCCGGCTCCGACTGGGCGCTAGAGTGACTGGGGGCGTGGTGAGCCTGGTTCTTGATCCGCCAGGAATCAATGGAAGACGTTGTTGCGTTTTTGCCCTTTCGGGCTTGAGTTAAGAGTGGCCATAGCGACCCTACCGAGGGTCTCCGACCTATGGTCGGCTTGGCAGGGTTTAAAGGGCGCCAGACACTTATATCGTCTGGGTTCACTTGCTCAACCCATCCTCATGTTTAGTGGAGGATGGCCAGGGGAGGATTTAGTTACACAAAGTAACTATAGTCCACATATTTGCTTTGTGTAACTATGCGGACCATCGTACATATATCAATGTACTGGAGAATTAGACAATAGGATTTAGTACTATTCACTTTTATAGTCTGGAAAAATAAAGTTAAATTCCAAACTTAAATATTCCTAGGCTTAGTATAGCACATATATGTACGATGTCAGGCCTCAGATAACGTGTATTAGGCCTAGAATGGCTAAGTTAGCTTTGGTTTTATCAGCAACATAGATACAAAACCTTTTCCGGTTTGTCCAACTTCAGTAGTACCAAATTCTTCTTTCTGTCATGTCCATTACGTCACTATATGTTCGCTGGTGCACATCTTGAGGTTATCTTGAGATGATTTCGGGGCTTAGCGCCCCCGCGGCCCAGTCCTCGACCAGGCCTCCATTTTTATTACACCCCTCCCCCCAGGAAGCAGCCCGTAGCAGCTGTTCAACTCCCACGTGTGGGAACCGACCTGTGAGATTTATATTTATTTAATTTATATAGAATTTATATTTACATTAATTTATATACTTCGATAGCAATTTGTATGATGTTAAGTGGACTGTATTTCTGCAATAATCTCACAAATCGATCCTCTACACATTAGGGGGGGGGGGTTTATATTGAATTTATATATGCAGCCAATCAAACTACAGTATTAACTACACATTAGTGTACATTGAAGAGGTTCCTTATCTTATTGTACAGCAGGCCTTAGTCCACCAGGTATAACCAGGATGTAGACACCAAATTATCCTCTTTGAGGTAGCTTCCATCACCCAGTAACTGGTACACAAGCATGTTTCCTCGTCTTGGCCTGTCAAAAGGGCGCTAGCTATAAAGCCAGAATCCTAATATATGACAGCTATATCAGAGAAAACACTGTACATGGAACCATAAAGACCTAGGCTAAAATTACCTTGTTTGAGTCGATCATTTGTGATCTAACTGGATCACCCAATATCTACCTGACATAAATGGCCATAAATGAAAGATAAACGGGTTTCGGAAAGACACTTCCCTTGAGATTGATGACAGCGTGTTGATGATGGCAGATCACTACTCTGATCTTCCATAACACTTCGTCCAAGAGAATTTATAGGAGCCGTAATTCGCTCCACGACTCTGTGGTCTTAAACAATAACAATGGCTGACCACTCCCTCCTCACTGACGCTACTGGCCTACATTGTCCAGATGACAGTAAGTGATAGAAGGGTCACATTTACTCTATTTTAATACTGATAATTAAGTTAATTTATATGAGATGTTTTTATGATGGTAAAGTCCAAAGACTAATGTATTTAAGAATAATTCCCACCATAATAGGTGGTGAATTTATAATAGTATGTGGTAATGATATCCCGTTTTCTATAGACGGAAATTCCACTACAAGTTACATTTTCTATGGGTTAACTTGTTTATACAACACAGCAATATTATCTGCTTGTATGATATTATTAAATGGTGTCGGATTTTCCGACACCACGTACCTATTTATTGCTAGGTAACAGGAGCATCAGGGTGAAAGAAACTTTGCCCCCATTTGTTTCCGCCTCCACCGGGGATCGAACCCGGAACCTCAGGGCTACGAATCTGAAGCGCTGTCCACTCAGCTGTCAGGCCCCGTTCTCCCCCCCCCCCCCCGAACGGGAAAAAACACAATACAATATACTGTAAATGAGAATTACCCATGTATACAGCGCTCATAGCTTGTATATATGACGTGACCACGCCGCAATTATGCACGTCAACAACCCAACCCACACATGTGACGGGGGCGTGACGAGGTACAGGTCTGTCGAACATAATCAGAGTAACGTCGTCACTGTCATGTCACGTCACGTCACATGTGTCTGTGGGTTGAGGTGTTTGGTCTTCAGCAACGTTCTTGTGGCTTCTCTGCTTGTTATACATCATTAGTTTACATCTGTTTCTAAGCGGCTCAGTTTTCAGTGTTAGAAGTAATGTGTGACAGTTGTCTGACTGTGTCCGTACACGGTACACATGTGATCCACGTCACCATCAACCTCAACTATCAAAGATAGGTTAAGGCTGTAGCCGTGTCATATTTACCCTGTGGATGAAAGATACAAAGAAAAGGGGGACTTTCTAAAGCCTGACCATAGGAATCTTTCATAGTATTATACAGGACGTATGTTAGACCAGTCCTAGAGTATGCAGCTCCAGCACTGAAACTTCACCCGGTAAACCTCAATAAAGAAACAAAATTGAGGTTGAAAGATTTGTCACAACACAGGAACTAGTGACACGAGAAATTACCTATCAGTACATGTTAAGTGAACTGAAACTAATGACACTGGAAGAAAGACGGACCAGAGGAGACATGATTATAACGTAGAAGATACTGGGATAAATAGGCATAGTGGATAGAGACAGAGTTTTCCAAGTGAGGGACAACAGAACGAGGAGAGACAACTGGAAGTTGGAAACACAAATGGGTCAGAGGAATATAAGGTAAAGCTGGTATAGAGTGAAAGTGGTGAGCAAGTGGAATGATCTTGAGCCACACGTGGTGGACACGGGCTCACCATAGCCCGTGCTACATGGACACTTCGTCCTGAGTAGCTAAATCTTTAACAACACGTGGTGGAAGCGACCACCGTTAACAGCTTTAAGACCATGTACTACACCCGGTAGCTACCTGAAGCGGGATTCAAGAGGCCTCTCTCTAAATTCCTAAACATGCTGAACATACACTCACTCTACACATTCTCTTGTACTGCTTACATGTACTAAACCTTATTCCTAAATGCTAATCCCGAGCTGAAACTCTTCCTTGATAGATGTAACAGAATCCAAGCGCACCGCACCAGAAATTAAGATCTTTCTGATATCCCGAGAGTCAGACTAAATCTGAGCAAACACTCCATACAAATAAAAGAACCCAGTCTGTGGAACTTACTCCCTAATGAATAAAACAACTTGTTGAACTATGCTTTTATTCACAAATGAGTCTGAAAAGTACCTAATTACATCCTCATAGTTTCCTGTCTTGTGCTTCAAACTAACACTATCTTGTGCTTCCCACTCACCCAATTTGAATATTTAAGACATGCAACTTCACCAGTATAATCAATACCATTATTTTATATTCAAGTTATTAAGTTGAGCTCAAATTTTTCTACAATGTTCTTTTGAAGACTCTTACTTTATCTGTTATATTAAGGACCTGCCCGAAACGCTACGCGTGTTAGTGTCATCGCAAGAATGTTATGTACTCGCACAAGAACCTACTGTACCTTCTTGTATATAAATAAAATAAAATAAATATATAAATAAATAAGAGCTTCAGCTCACTCCCAGTATATACAAGGAGAGAAGATATGTGTGTGTAATATAATCATTGTTTATAGGTTGATTTAGACGGGAGTGGGAGGGGCTTGCTGGCCAGGAGGCGTGATCTCCACCAATCAATAGCCTTGACAAAAGCGACTCACCTCATTGGCTGGTTCACGCCTCCCAAGACTCCTGATTGGTTGCCTCACGCCCTCGAGGATAAACCGCGGTTGTCCTGCTCCATATTTATTTAATTTTTGGTAAATACAACAGCCATAGTGTAGGTATATAACACGGGTCAGTAGTAGTTCTCTCGTAGTTCCTACAGCAGTTACCTCTAATTAGTAAACCTCCCAGTAGCCCCACCCGTCGTCCACCTCCCAGTAGTCCCCCAGTAACAGCTGCAGTATCCCCCAGTAACAGCTGCAGTATCCCCCAGTAACAGCTGCAGTATCCCCCAGTAACAGCTGCAGTAGCCCCCAGTAACAGCTGCAGTATCCCCCAGTAACAGCTGCAGTATCCCCCAGTAACAGCTGCAGTAGCCCCCAGTAACAGCTGCAGTATCCCCCAGTAACAGCTGCAGTATCCCCCAGTAACAGCTGCAGTAGCCCCCAGTAACAGCTGCAGTAGCCCCCAGTAACAGCTGCAGTATCCCCCAGTAACAGCTGCAGTAGCCCCCAGTAACAGCTGCAGTGTCCCCCAGTAACAGCTGCAGTATCCCCCAGTAACAGCTGCAGTATCCCCCAGTAACAGCTGCAGTAGCCCCCAGTAACAGCTGCAGTATCCCCCAGTAACAGCTGCAGTATCCCCCAGTAACAGCTGCAGTAGCCCCCAGTAACAGCTGCAGTATCCCCCAGTAACAGCTGCAGTATCCCCCAGTAACAGCTGCAGTATCCCCCAGTAACAGCTGCAGTATCCCCCAGTAACAGCTGCAGTATCCCCCAGTAACAGCTGCAGTATCCCCCGGTAACAGCTGCAATATCCCCCAGTAACAGCTGCAGTAGCCCCCAGTAACAGCTGCAGTATCCCCCAGTAACAGCTGCAGTATCCCCCAGTAACAGCTGCAGTAGCCCCCAGTAACAGCTGCAGTAGCCCCCAGTAACAGCTGCAGTATCCCCCAGTAACAGCTGCAGTATCCCCCAGTAACAGCTGCAGTATCCCCCAGTAACAGCTGCAGTATCCCCCAGTAACAGCTGCAGTAGCCCCAGTAACAGCTGCAGTATCCCCCAGTAACAGCTGCAGTAGCCCCCAGTAACAGCTGCAGTATCCCCCAGTAACAGCTGCAGTAGCCCCCAGTAACAGCTGCAGTAGCCCCCAGTAACAGCTGCAGTAGTCCCCAGTAACAGCTGCAGTAGCCCCCAGTAACAGCTGCAGTAGCCCCCAGTAACAGCTGCAGTAGTCCCCAGTAACAGCTGCAGTATCCCCCAGTAACAGCTGCAGTAGCCCCCAGTAACAGCTGCAGTAGCCCCCAGTAACAGCTGCAGTATCCCCCAGTAACAGCTGCAGTATCCCCCAGTAACAGCTACAGTATCCCCCAGTAACAGCTGCAGTATCCCCCAGTAACAGCTGCAGTAGCCCCCAGTAACAGCTGCAGTATCCCCCAGTAACAGCTGCAGTAGCCCCCAGTAACAGCTGCAGTATCCCCCAGTAACAGCTGCAGTATCCCCCAGTAACAGCTGCAGTATCCCCCAGTAACAGCTGCAGTATCCCCCAGTAACAGCTGCAGTATCCCCCAGTAACAGCTGCAGTATCCCCCAGTAACAGCTACAGTATCCCCCAGTAACAGCTGCAGTATCCCCCAGTAACAGCTGCAGTAGTCCCCAGTAACAGCTGCAGTAGCCCCCAGTAACAGCTGCAGTAGCCCCCAGTAACAGCTGCAGTAGCCCCCAGTAACAGCTGCAGTATCCCCCAGTAACAGCTACAGTATCCCCCAGTAACAGCTGCAGTATCCCCCAGTAACAGCTGCAGTATCCCCCAGTAACAGCTGCAGTATCCCCCAGTAACAGCTGCAGTATCCCCCAGTAACAGCTGCAGTAGCCCCCAGTAACAGCTGCAGTATCCCCCAGTAACAGCTACAGTATCCCCCAGTAACAGCTGCAGTAGCCCCCAGTAACAGCTGCAGTAGCCCCCAGTAACAGCTGCAGTAGTCCCCAGTAACAGCTGCAGTAGCCCCCAGTAACAGCTGCAGTAGCCCCCAGTAACAGCTGCAGTAGTCCCCAGTAACAGCTGCAGTAGCCCCCAGTAACAGCTGCAGTAGCCCCCAGTAACAGCTGCAGTAGCCCCCAGTAACAGCTGCAGTATCCCCCAGTAACAGCTGCAGTATCCCCCAGTAACAGCTGCAGTATCCCCCAGTAACAGCTGCAGTAGCCCCCAGTAACAGCTGCAGTAGTCCCCAGTAACAGCTGCAGTAGTCCCCAGTAACAGCTGCAGTATCCCCCAGTAACAGCTGCAGTAGCCCCCAGTAACAGCTGCAGTAGCCCCCAGTAACAGCTGCAGTATCCCCCAGTAACAGCTGCAGTAGCCCCCAGTAACAGCTCCAGTAGCCCCCAGTAACAGCTGCAGTAGCCCCCAGTAACAGCTCCAGTATCCCCCAGTAACAGCTCCAGTAGCCCCCAGTAACAGCTGCAGTATCCCCCAGTAACAGCTGCAGTAGCCCCCAGTAACAGCTGCAGTAGCCCCCAGTAACAGCTCCAGTAGCCCCCAGTAACAGCTGCAGTAGCCCCCAGTAACAGCTCCAGTAGCCCCCAGTAACAGCTGCAGTATCCCCCAGTAACAGCTGCAGTAGCCCCCAGTAACAGCTGCAGTAGCCCCCAGTAACAGCTGCAATAACCCCCAGTAACAGCTGCAGTAGCCCCCAGTAACAGCTGCAGTAGCCCCCAGTAACAGCTGCAGTAGCCCCCAGTAACAGCCTCGAGCGTTGCCCCCAGTGAATACCTCCCCCCCTCCGGTAGCAGACCGGTTCGAGAGGGGGACAGCGATGGTGACAAATGTGAGAGGCATGACTAAGTCGATTGGGATGGGGGTGATTTGGTAAGGTGGGGGGATATGGGGAAGGGGGTAGGGCCAATGGGGCGCTGAGGTGGGGGGTTAGATGGGGTAGTCTGTAATGGGGTACCAAGGGGTAATAACTGTTGGAGGGGGGGGAGGGGGGATAGCATTAATGGGGTTTCAAATTCGGGCGGGGGGGGGGGGACCCCGGCTGCCATATCCCATATATATCAAAGGATCTTTTTTTATGTTGAATCCTTGACTATTTTATCAGTATTTTAGGCCTGTTTCTTCTATGTTGATCTGAGTGGTGTGTTTCATCCACGTGTGTTTTAACTGTGATGGTTGGCTTGTGGATACAACTATTTGGCATGTGTCTGCGTGAGAGAGACACATGTAAGATAGTTTTATTTGGCATGTGTCTCTCAGTGTTTGATTGCTGGGCCCGTTACTTTGAAACCTGTGTTGTGCTGGACTCTGTGTACTCCTTGCTCTGTTTAGCACCTCTCGTTATCTCTGCTCTATTTTCTATACTCTAATTCATGTGTTCTTGTTTCCTGACGTTGAATGTTGAGTGTGATGTAATGTGGTGTTCTGGTTACTACCATCCTGGGGTGGCATGATGTGTACCGTGTTGGGTGCTTTCTGGGCTACACATTCCTTCACCTCATTTGGTGTCATCTCCTACATATCACTCCGCCGCGGGACTCCCTGAAGGTAAGCCTCGTACAGTCTCTTCGTCTGTAGCCTCGTGTCGTCTGTAGTCTCGTGTCGTCTGTAGCCTCGTGTCGTCTGTAGTCTCGTGTCGTCTGTAGCCTCGTGTCGTCTGTTGCCTCGTGTCGTCTGAAGCCTCGTGTCGTCTGTAGCCTCGTGTCGTCTGTAGCCTCGTGTCGTCTGTAGCCTCGTGTCGTCTGTAGTCTCGTGTCGTCTGTAGCCTCGTGTCGTCTGTAGCCTCGTGTCGTCTGAAGCCTCGTGTCGTCTGTAGCCTCGTGTCGTCTGTAGCCTTGTGTCGTCTGAAGCCTCGTGTCGTCTGTAGCCTCGTGTCGTCTGTAGCCTCGTGTCGTCTGAAGCCTCGTGTCGTCTGTAGCCTCGTGTCGTCTGTAGCCTCGTGTCGTCTGTAGCCTCGTGTCGTCTGTAGCCTCGTGTCGTCTGAAGCCTCGTGTCGTCTGTAGCCTCGTGTCGTCTGTAGCCTCGTGTCGTCTGTAGCCTCGTGTCGTCTGTAGCCTCGTGTCGTCTGAAGCCTCGTGTCGTCTGTAGCCTCGTGTCGTCTGAAGCCTCGTGTCGTCTGTAGCCTCGTGTTGTCTGTAGCCTCGTGTCGTCTGAAGCCTCGTGTCGTCTGAAGCCTCGTGTCGTCTGTAGCCTCGTGTCGTCTGTAGCCTCGTGTCGTCTGTAGCCTCGTGTCGTCTGTAGCCTCGTGTCGTCTGTAGCCTCGTGTCGTCTGTAGCATTGTGTCGTCTGTAGCCTCGTGTCGTCTGTAGCCTCGTGTCGTCTGTAGCCTCGTGTCGTCTGTAGCCTCGTGTCGTCTGTAGCCTCGTGTCGTCTGTAGCCTCGTGTCGTCTGTAGCCTCGTGTCGTCTGAAGCCTCGTGTCGTCTGTAGCCTCGTGTCGTCTGTAGCCTCGTGTCGTCTGTAGCATTGTGTCGTCTGTAGCCTCGTGTCGTCTGTAGCATTGTGTCGTCTGTAGCCTCGTGTCGTCTGTAGCCTCGTGTCGTCTGTAGCCTCGTGTCGTCTGTAGCCTCGTGTCGTCTGTAGCCTCGTGTCGTCTGTAGCCTCGTGTCGTTTATAGCATTGTGTCGTCTGTAGCCTCGTGTCGTCTGTAGCATTGTGTCGTCTGTAGCCTCGTGTCGTCTGTAGCCTCGTGTCGTCTGTAGCCTCGTGTCGTCTGTAGCCTCGTGTCGTCTGTAGCCTCGTGTCGTCTGTAGCATTGTGTCGTCTGTAGCATTGTGTCGTCTGAAGCCTCGTGTCGTCTGTAAACCGTTTTTCATTCATAAACAGCGGGTTTGGCGGGTGCATGGAATCACTTTTGGGTCTTTGTTTGGAGGACGGGCTGCATTCTACTTCCTTGTACTGAAAGTTACCAAAGATTATGGTCTTTGGTCAGCTTGGTCCCATAGCAACTATAGCCAATTTTTGGAAGATTTTTGGACAGTTATCGTTGGTTTAATTATAGTTTTCTTCGAGCCTTTTGCTGTTTATTGGGGAATTGTATATTACGACCGCCATTATCTCCTTATACTTAATTACATGTTCATTGTGTGGTCGTGTCGACTGGCTGTCTGAGTGGGTTATGGTGACAGCTGGTTGGGTGGCAGGTGGGTAGGTCTAATGTTGTTATGGTGGTGGGTACACTGCTTATCTATTAGTGTCTACATGGGACGAAATCTGGTTCTTGAGCCCCGCCTCCTGCCTAATGATATCTGGTGCTTTTATATCTCTGGCCGATGTAGTTACCTGTCGTACATCTTCTGAAGGTGAATATCATCTATACTTCACTGTAACACCCAGAGAACGTACACCCATGACTCACAGGCGGGAAACCTACTTGGAAGGTCTGTCCAAGTGACCTCAGATCTTCTTGCAGACTCCTTGAAGTGCTGACTTCAAGTGTGCAAAACACTTTTAATTGAAAATTCCTGGTTTTGCTGATTCAGCTGGGAACAAGACCACCCCAAACGTTCCCACAAGATTTGCAATCCCCCCCCCCCGTCCCTGATTCGGAGCATGACAAGAGCGTGTACATATGTGCCTGGAGGGCAGTTAAGAGACAGAGTGCTGGGGGCGAGACATCGGAGTGTGGACACCGCAAGTCATCACGCCACATAGGGAGAGACAGTGAATCCACCCGGGGGTGGGGGTGGGGGGGGGCGTCGGAGAGCAGTATCCAGAAGGTAATGTCTATGATCTATGAATATTCCGTGTCAGAATTACTAAACATTTGCCAGTGTAGGGACTTAGAGTTTGATGAATATCATAAATTTGTCGTAAATAAACTCATGTTAAACTCTCCATCTGTGTGTGTCAATTAATTGAGCCTCTCAACCCTCTGTGTTCAGTTTGTTAACCATCAGTCAGTACTTAAAAACATCCAGAGGAGAACTCTCAAAGCCAAGCAATGCTTCTTGTCTCCTTGCTTAATATAGTTTAATTCCCAGACAGGGTGGTGGCAGCGTAGTTAATAAGATTTATCTCTGTGTAGAATTTACTTGGAAAGCTACCATTGGTTCCCGGAGTTTAGCCGTCAGTGGTACACCACATGTCAGTTCATATTACATTAAATACAAATTACCAGTGTTACAAAGTGTTACCAGACGCAATCAGTAGGAAGCGTTACTCGGAGAGTTCAGTATTATCAAGACTTAGTAAAATTTAGTGTTACATCACCGGTGGGAGGTTGAGGGGGGTTAATGTGGAGTGTTCTGGTTGTAGTGGTGGTGAATGGGTTGCTGTACGTGGTTGGGGTGTGGTAGGAGCCTGGTTAAGAGGGGGGGGGAAGAGAGGGGGTCAGGCGGTACAAAATGAACTATCCAGTAGCACCATATTGTGTGGGCTGGCGGGAGTTACCCACACCTCACACTCAACTATAAGCAACGTCATCTAAGGGTCACACTCACTCAAACATGACAAGAAAGTTGTATTAAAAGTAGCATGTAGAATGGCATTATCTTGTAACGAGAGATCCATAGTGAAGCACGACGCGCAGAGGGACTTGTCTTAATGGTTAGTTACGTTGTGGAGTGTAGAGAATGGGAGAGTAAAAGGTGAACGCTGCTGAACGATCACTTCTGCAACAAGTGTGGACGATCGCGTTAGCTACGACTCGTCTTGGTGAGAATGAAGAGATGAGGCTTCTCTGTTGGTGATGTGTTGGTGATGTGTTGGTGATGTGTTGGTGGTGTGTTGGTGGTGTGTTGGTGATGTGTTGGTGGTGTGTGTTGGTGATGTGTTGGTGATGTGTTGGTGGTGTGTTGGTGATGTGTTGGTGGTGTGTGTTGGTGGTGTGTTGGTGGTGTGTTGGTGGTGTGTGTTGGTGATGTGTTGGTGATGTGTTGGTGGTGTGTGTTGGTGATGTGTTGGTGATGTGTTGGTGGTGTGTGTTGGTGGTGTGTTGGTGATGTGTTGGTGATGTGTTGGTGGTGTGTGTTGGTGATGTGTTGGTGATGTGTTGGTGGTGTGTTGGTGATGTGTTGGAGGTGTGTGTTGGTGGTGTGTTGGTGGTGTGATGGTGATGTGTTGGTGGTGTGTTGGTGGTGTGTTGGTGGTGTGTTGGTGGTGTGTGTTGGAGGTGTGTGTTGGTGGTGTGATGGTGATGTGTTGGTGGTGTGTTGGTGGTGTGTTGGTGGTGTGTGTTGGAGGTGTGTGTTGGTGGTGTGTTGGTGGTGTGATGGTGATGTGTTGGTGGTGTGTTGGTGGTGTGTTGGTGGTGTGTGTTGGAGGTGTGTGTTGGTGGTGTGTTGGTGGTGTGATGGTGATGTGTTGGTGGTGTGTGTTGGTGGTGTGTTGGTGGTGTGTTGGTGGTGTGTTGGTGGTGTGTGTTGGAGGTGTGTGTTGGTGGTGTGTTGGTGGTGTGATGGTGGTGTGTTGGTGGTGTGTTGGTGGTGTGTTGGTGGTGTGTGTTGGAGGTGTGTGTTGGTGGTGTGATGGTGATGTATTGGTGGTGTGTTGGTGGTGTGTGTTGGAGGTGTGTGTTGGTGGTGGTGTGATGGTGATGTGTTGGTGGTGTGTTGGTGGTGTGTTGGTGGTGTGTTGGTGGTGTGTGTTGGAGGTGTGTGTTGGTGGTGTGTTGGTGGTGTGATGGTGATGTGTTGGTGGTGTGTTGGTGATGTGTTGGTGGTGTGTTGGTGGTGTGTGTTGGAGGTGTGTGTTGGTGATGTGTTGGTGGTGTGTTGGTGGTGTGTTGGTGATGTGTTGGTGATGTGTTGGTGGTGTGTTGGTGATGTGTTGGTGGTGTGTTGGTGGTGTGTTGGTGATGTGTTGGTGATGTGTTGGTGGTGTGTTGGTGATGTGTTGGTGGTGTGTTGGTGGTGTGTGTTGGAGGTGTGTGTTGGTGATGTGTTGGTGGTGTGTTGGTGATGTGTTGGTGATGTGTTGGTGGTGTGTTGGTGATGTGTTGGTGATGTGTTGGTGATGTGTTGGTGATGTGTTGGTGGTGTGTTGGTGGTGTGTTGGTGGTGTGTTGGCGGTGTGTTGGTGATGTGTTGGTGATGTGTTGGTGGTGTGTTGGTGATGTGTTGGTGATGTGTTGGTGGTGTGTTGGTGATGTGTTGGTGGTGTGTTGGTGATGTGTTGGTGGTGTGTTGGTGGTGTGTTGGTGATGTGTTGGTGGTGTGTTGGTGATGTGTTGGTGGTGTGTTGGTGATGTGTTGGTGGTGTGTTGGTGATGTGTTGGTGATGTGTTGGTGGTGTGTTGGTGATGTGTTGGTGGTGTGTTGGTGGTGTGTGTTGGAGGTGTGTGTTGGTGATGTGTTGGTGGTGTGATGGTGATGTGTTGGTGGTGTGTTGGTGGTGTGTTGGTGGTGTGTTGGTGGTGTGTGTTGGAGGTGTGTGTTGGTGGTGTGTTGGTGGTGTGATGGTGATGTGTTGGTGGTGTGTTGGTGATGTGTTGGTGGTGTGTTGGTGGTGTGTGTTGGAGGTGTGTGTTGGTGATGTGTTGGTGGTGTGTTGGTGGTGTGTTGGTGATGTGTTGGTGATGTGTTGGTGGTGTGTTGGTGATGTGTTGGTGGTGTGTTGGTGGTGTGTTGGTGGTGTGTTGGTGATGTGTTGGTGATGTGTTGGTGGTGTGTTGGTGATGTGTTGGTGGTGTGTTGGTGGTGTGTTGGTGATGTGTTGGTGGTGTGTTGGTGGTGTGTTGGTGATGTGTTGGTGGTGTGTTGGTGATGTGTTGGTGGTGTGTTGGTGGTGTGTTGGTGATGTGTTGGTGGTGTGTTGGTGATGTGTTGGTGATGTGTTGGTGATGTGTTGGTGGTGTGTTGGTGATGTGTTGGTGGTGTGTTGGTGGTGTGTTGGTGATGTGTTGGTGGTGTGTTGGTGGTGTGTTGGTGATGTGTTGGTGGTGTGTTGGTGATGTGTTGGTGGTGTGTTGGTGGTGTGTTGGTGATGTGTTGGTGGTGTGTTGGTGGTGTGTTGGTGATGTGTTGGTGGTGTGTTGGTGGTGTGTTGGTGGTGTGTTGGTGGTGTGTTGGTGATGTGTTGGTGGTGTTTTGGTGATGTGTTGAAATTGAAATAAGTTTATTGAGATATAAATACACACACAGGGATGAAACATTCAGTACAACGTGTTAGTGAGACAAATGTGTATCAATGATACTAATCAAATCGCCCTTTAACTTATCAATAAAAAATGTATCTAAATTACATAAAACCACTGTTTATGTTCAAATTACATGATTTTGTGATCTGTATTAAAGCAGATTCAATTATGTTCCTATTGAAAGTGATTTAACAAATCGTTATTGAAGAAGCCATCTCCCAATCAATTCGGTGAGAATTTTCTGACAAATGAACGAACAAAGTATTAGACAATTGGCCGTGTCTTACAGAGTATTTATGTTGCGAAATGTTACATTTAAAATCTTTAGATGTTTGACCAATATAAAACCTATTACAGTCATTACAAGGTATTTTATAAAGACACAATTATCACAACGAGGACTGTTTCTAACTAATAGTTTTCCAACAGTATTTTCGTAATTAAACAATACATGTATATAAAAAAGTTTCAAGGCCTTGGCAACATTTTCAAACCCAGAAAAATATGGTAAACATAACACATTCAATGGGTGAATTTGCTCACTGCATATATTATTATTAGCAGTACCCGACTACCCGTTGCTGTGGCTCAGTAACGCGTGTGCGTTGCTGAGCCACAGCACCTTCGTTGTCCCCCAGTCCTCCCCACCATTCCCCACTCCACCATCCCCTCTTCCTTCTCACCATGCCCCACTCCCCTGTCCCTTAGCCCTCCCCACAATTCTCCATTCCCCCATCCCCTCGTCCCCACCATCCCAAACTTCCCCTGTCCCCCTCGTCCTTTCCCACCATTACCCCCTCCCTTGTCCCCTCGTCCTCCCCACCATCTCTCACTTCAGTCCCCTCGTCATCCCCACCATTCCCCACTCCCTCGTCCGATGCCTTCCCAAATTGTCTGATGTTCCCATCAGAAAATTGGGAACATCAAGTGATCTGATGTTCCCATCACTGAAATATAAGAAAAAATAGTTAAACAATTAAATGAAAAAATAAAAAAAATAAACTATACTCACGAAATGAACAGTATGGTAAACAAAACAGCTCAATTCCAATGCAATTCACACAAAATAATTAAATCAAAATGAAAATAAATCAAAATCTATGAAAATTCAATTTATCAATGCAATCAGAAACATTGAAATGGAATTGTAACATATTTAGTATAGCATGTGTGTTACTCTTACATGCAACAGATGGCGCTGTTTTTCATGAAAAGCATAGCCACACCTGTCACAGGTGTGGCATCTATACTTATATCTACGAAATGAACGGTATGGTAAAGAACACAGCTCAATTCCAACACAATGTCTGACAAAATAATTCAATAAAAAATAAAATAAATCGAAATCTATGAAAATAAAATTTATCAATGCAATCAGAAACATTGAAATGGAATTCGTGACATATTTAGTATAGCGTGCATGTTGCTATTATGTGCAACAGATGGCGCTGTTGTGCAAAAACGCATGTTTTTTACCTGTCAGAGGGGGTGGCATCTATATAGTATATATATAAAAAGACGCGCCTATTCGAATGCGGCGTTGTGTCAAAATTTCAAAGCAATCGGTAAAGAGGTTTCGAAGATTTCCCTCACATGAAAACCACAGTTTCTTACGAAAAAACATGTTTTTTTTACTATCACAGACGTGACATATATATAGTATGTATATAAAAACCTGCTCAGGTGCGAATGGAACGTTGTGTGAAAATTTCAAAGCAATCGGTGAAGAACTTTCGGAGATTAGCTGTTATGCACAAACGAACATTTCCATTTTTATTTATATAGATAAAGATAATATGTACGACGTGCTTTGCTACAGCAAACTTCCAAAAAACTCAGAGGATAACAAAGCTTGAGACCAATAGAATCAATATTCTTAAACTCTTAATCTAAGAATTCTGGACTAACAACCCTAAGAGCTCTTAGATACATAGAAGAAAAGTGTTATTGTTTCACATTGTATCACTGCCCTGAGAAATAATAAACATTAGATAAATTATTCGTAGGCTTTCTGTAAACAGAAATGTTATGTTTACAGAAAGCCTACGAACAGTGTGGTGTGAAAGTCTTGGGGTGTGGAAGCTGTGGGAACACTAGGGTGTGGCAGCTGTGGGAGCACTAGGGTGTGGCAGCTGTGGGAACACTAGGGTGTGGCAGCTGGGAAAACACTAGGGTGTGGCAGCTGTGGGAGCACTAGGGTGTGGCAGCTGGGAAAACACTAGGGTGTGGCAGCTGTGGGAGCACTAGGGTGTGGCAGCTGGGAAAACACTAGAGTGTGGCAGCTGGGAAAACACTAGGGTGTGGCAGCTGTGGGAGCACTAGGGTGTGGCAGCTGTGGGAGCACTAGAGTGTGGCAGCTGTGGGAGCACTAGAGTGTGGCAGCTGTGGGAGCACTAGGGTGTGGCAACTGTGGAAGCACTAGGGTGTGGCAGCTGTGCGAACACTAGGGTGTGGCAGCTGTGGGAGCACTAGGGTGTGGCAGCTGTGGGAGCACTAGGGTGTGGCAGCTGTGGGAACACTAGGGTGTGGCAGCTGTGGGAGCACTAGGGTGTGGCAGCTGTGGGAGCACTAGGGTGTGGCAGCTGGGAAAACACTAGGGTGAGGCAGCTGTGGGAGCACTAGAGTGTGGCAGCTGGGAAAACACTAGGGTGTGGCAGCTGTGGGAGCACTAGGGTGTGGCAGCTGTGGGAGCACTAGGGTGTGGCAGCTGTGGGAACACTAGGGTGTGGCAGCTGTGGGAGCACTAGGGTGTGGCAGCTGTGGGAGCACTAGGGTGTGGCAGCTGTGGGAACACTAGGGTGTGGCAGCTGTGGGAGCACTAGGGTGTGGCAGCTGTGGGAGCACTAGGGTGTGGCAGCTGTGGGAGCACTAGGGTGTGGCAGCTGTGGGAGCACTAGAATGTGGCAGCTGGGAAAACACTAGGGTGTGGCAGCTGTGGGAGCACTAGGGTGTGGCAGCTGTGGGAACACTAGGGTGTGGCAGCTGTGGGAGCACTAGGGTGTGGCAGCTGTGGGAGCACTAGGGTGTGGCAGCTGTGGGAACACTAGGGTGTGGCAGCTGTGGGAGCACTAGGGTGTGGCAGCTGTGGGAGCACTAGGGTGTGGCAGCTGTGGGAGCACTAGGGTGTGGCAGCTGTGGGAGCACTAGAGTGTGGCAGCTGGGAAAACACTAGGGTGTGGCAGCTGTGGGAGCACTAGGGTGTGGCAGCTGTGGGAACACTAGGGTGTGGCAGCTGTGGGAGCACTAGGGTGTGGCAGCTGTGGGAACACTAGGGTGTGGCAGCTGTGGGAGCACTAGGGTGTGGCAGCGGGGAAAACACTAGGGTGTGGCATCTGTGGGAGCACTAGGGTGTGGCAGCTGTGGGAACACTAGGGTGTGGCAGCTGTGGGAGCACTAGGGTGTGGCAGCTGGGAAAACACTAGGGTTGTGGCAGCTGTGGGAGCACTAGAGTGTGGCAGTTGGGAAAACACTAGGGTGTGGCAGCTGGGAAAACACTAGGGTGTGGTAGCTGTGGGAGCACTAGGGTGTGGCAGCTGTGGGAGCACTAGGGTGTGGCAGCTGTGGGAGCACTAGGGTGTGGCAACTGGGAAAACACTAGGGTGAGGCAGCTGTGGGAGCACTAGAGTGTGGCAGCTGGGAAAACACTAGGGTGTGGGAGCACTAGGGTGTGGCAGCTGTGGGAACACTAGGGTGTGGCAGCTGTGGGAGCACTAGGGTGTGGCAGCTATGGGAACACTAGAGTGTGGCAGTTGTGGGAACACTAGGGTGTGGCAGCTGTGGGAGCACTAGGGTGTGGCAGCTGTGGGAGCACTAGGGTGTGGCAGCTGGGAAAACACTAGGGTGTGGCAGCTGTGGGAGCACTAGGGTGTGGGAGCACTAGAGTGTGGCAGCTGTGGGAGCACTAGGGTGTGGCAGCTGTGGGAGCACTAGGGTGTGGCAGCTGTGGGAGCACTAGGGTGTGGCAGCTGTGGGAGCACTAGGGTGTGGCAGCTGTGGGAGCACTAGGGTGTGGCAGCTGTGGGAGCACTAGGGTGTGGCAGCTGTGGGAGCACTAGGGTGTGGCAGCTGTGGGAGCACTAGAATGTGGCAGCTGTGGGAGCACTAGGGTGTGGCAGCTGTGGGAGCACTAGGGTGTGGCAGCTGTGGGAGCACTAGGGTGTGGCAGCTGTGGGAGCACTAGGATGTGGCAGTAGTGGGAGCACTAGGGTGTGGCAGCTGTGGGAGCACTAGAGTGTGGCAGCTGTGGGAGCACTGGGGTGTGGGAGCACTAGGGTGTGGCAGCTGTGGGAGCACTAGGGTGTGGCAGCTGTGGGAACACTAGGATGTGGCAGTAGTGGGAGCACTAGGGTGTGGCAGCTGTGGGAGCACTAGAGTGTGGCAGCTGTGGGAGCACTAGGGTGTGGCAGCTGTGGGAGCACTAGAATGTGGCAGCTGTGGGAGCACTAGGGTGTGGCAGCTGTGGGAGCACTAGAATGTGGCAGCTGTGGGAGCACTAGGGTGTGGCAGCTGTGGGAGCACTAGGGTGTGGGAGCACTAGGGTGTGGCAGCTGTGGGAGCACTAGGGTGTGGCAGCTGTGGGAGCACTAGAATGTGGCAGCTGTGGGAGCACTAGGGTGTGGCAGCTGTGGGAGCACTAGGGTGTGGCAGCTGTGGGAGCACTAGGGTGTGGCAGCTGTGGGAGCACTAGGATGTGGCAGCTGTGGGAGCACTAGGGTGTGGCAGCTGTGGGAGCACTAGAGTGTGGCAGCTGTGGGAGCACTGGGGTGTGGGAGCACTAGGGTGTGGCAGCTGTGGGAGCACTAGGGTGTGGCAGCTGTGGGAACACTAGAGTGTGGCAGCTGTGGGAGCACTGGGGTGTGGGAGCACTAGGGTGTGGCAGCTGTGGGTGCACTAGGGTGTGGCAGCTGTGGGAGCACTGGGGTGTGGGAGCACTAGGGTGTGGCAGCTGTGGGAGCACTAGGGTGTGGCAGCTGTGGGAGCACTAGGGTGTGGCAGCTGTAGGAACACTAGGGTGTGGCAGCTGTGGGAGCACTAGGGTGTGGCAGCTGTGGGAGCACTAGGGTGTGGCAGCTGTGGGAGCACTAGGGTGTGGCAGCTGTGGGAACACTAGGGTGTGGCAGCTGTGGGAGCACTAGGGTGTGGCAGCTGTGGGAGCACTAGGGTGTGGCAGCTGTGGGAACACTAGGGTGTGGCAGCTGTGGGAGCACTAGGGTGTGGCAGCTGTGGGAGCACTAGGGTGTGGCAGCTGTGGGAGCACTAGGGTGTGGCAGCTGTGGGAGCACTAGAGTGTGGCAGCTGGGAAAACACTAGGGTGTGGCAGCTGTGGGAGCACTAGGGTGTGGCAGCTGTGGGAACACTAGGGTGTGGCAGCTGTGGGAGCACTAGGGTGTGGCAGCTGTGGGAACACTAGGGTGTGGCAGCTGTGGGAGCACTAGGGTGTGGCAGCGGGGAAAACACTAGGGTGTGGCATCTGTGGGAGCACTAGGGTGTGGCAGCTGTGGGAACACTAGGGTGTGGCAGCTGTGGGAGCACTAGGGTGTGGCAGCTGGGAAAACACTAGGGTTGTGGCAGCTGTGGGAGCACTAGAGTGTGGCAGTTGGGAAAACACTAGGGTGTGGCAGCTGGGAAAACACTAGGGTGTGGTAGCTGTGGGAGCACTAGGGTGTGGCAGCTGTGGGAACACTAGGGTGTGGCAGCTGTGGGAACACTAGGGTGTGGCAGCTGTGGGAGCACTAGGGTGTGGCAACTGGGAAAACACTAGGGTGAGGCAGCTGTGGGAGCACTAGAGTGTGGCAGCTGGGAAAACACTAGGGTGTGGGAGCACTAGGGTGTGGCAGCTGTGGGAACACTAGGGTGTGGCAGCTGTGGGAGCACTAGGGTGTGGCAGCTATGGGAACACTAGAGTGTGGCAGTTGTGGGAACACTAGGGTGTGGCAGCTGTGGGAGCACTAGGGTGTGGCAGCTGTGGGAGCACTAGGGTGTGGCAGCTGGGAAAACACTAGGGTGTGGCAGCTGTGGGAGCACTAGGGTGTGGGAGCACTAGAGTGTGGCAGCTGTGGGAGCACTAGGGTGTGGCAGCTGTGGGAGCACTAGGGTGTGGCAGCTGTGGGAGCACTAGGGTGTGGCAGCTGTGGGAGCACTAGGGTGTGGCAGCTGTGGGAGCACTAGGGTGTGGCAGCTGTGGGAGCACTAGGGTGTGGCAGCTGTGGGAGCACTAGGGTGTGGCAGCTGTGGGAGCACTAGAATGTGGCAGCTGTGGGAGCACTAGGGTGTGGCAGCTGTGGGAGCACTAGGGTGTGGCAGCTGTGGGAGCACTAGGGTGTGGCAGCTGTGGGAGCACTAGGATGTGGCAGTAGTGGGAGCACTAGGGTGTGGCAGCTGTGGGAGCACTAGAGTGTGGCAGCTGTGGGAGCACTGGGGTGTGGGAGCACTAGGGTGTGGCAGCTGTGGGAGCACTAGGGTGTGGCAGCTGTGGGAACACTAGGATGTGGCAGTAGTGGGAGCACTAGGGTGTGGCAGCTGTGGGAGCACTAGAGTGTGGCAGCTGTGGGAGCACTAGGGTGTGGCAGCTGTGGGAGCACTAGAATGTGGCAGCTGTGGGAGCACTAGGGTGTGGCAGCTGTGGGAGCACTAGAATGTGGCAGCTGTGGGAGCACTAGGGTGTGGCAGCTGTGGGAGCACTAGGGTGTGGGAGCACTAGGGTGTGGCAGCTGTGGGAGCACTAGGGTGTGGCAGCTGTGGGAGCACTAGAATGTGGCAGCTGTGGGAGCACTAGGGTGTGGCAGCTGTGGGAGCACTAGGGTGTGGCAGCTGTGGGAGCACTAGGGTGTGGCAGCTGTGGGAGCACTAGGATGTGGCAGCTGTGGGAGCACTAGGGTGTGGCAGCTGTGGGAGCACTAGAGTGTGGCAGCTGTGGGAGCACTGGGGTGTGGGAGCACTAGGGTGTGGCAGCTGTGGGAGCACTAGGGTGTGGCAGCTGTGGGAACACTAGAGTGTGGCAGCTGTGGGAGCACTGGGGTGTGGGAGCACTAGGGTGTGGCAGCTGTGGGTGCACTAGGGTGTGGCAGCTGTGGGAGCACTGGGGTGTGGGAGCACTAGGGTGTGGCAGCTGTGGGAGCACTAGGGTGTGGCAGCTGTGGGAGCACTAGGGTGTGGCAGCTGTAGGAACACTAGGATGTGGCAGTAGTGGGTATAGCTAGGGGGGGGGGGTGTGGCAGTTCGGGTTGAGTTAGGGGGGGGGGTGGCATCCGTGGGTGCACTTGGGGGGGAAGTGGTGTCAGTAGGGGTAAGGGAGGAGAGGGAGAGTAAAGAGGACGGTGGGATCTGAGCCCCGCCCACCCCAACCCCACAATGGACGCCGCTTGACCTTTTGTGGCGGCGAGAGGGAGGAGGGGTGAGACTGGTAGCAGTGGGGGTCTGGGGGTCGGTAAGAGGGGTGCAGGGGGGTGAGAGGGGGCACAAAGGGCGGGAGAGCAGAGCCCACAGAGGGAGAGAGAGGGAGAGAGGGAGAGAGCGCGACAATGATGGCGCTAAGAATACTGTGTCAGTGAGAGGGGGGGGAAGGGTTTCAGGGCAGGGAAGGGCTAGCCACAGTCTCTTGTTCTCTTATGTCATCAATGGTAACTGGCTGACAACTGTTGTTGTGGTGGGTCCTGGGGGGTGGTGGTGGGTTATGGTAGTGGGTTGTGGTGGTGGTAGTTTGTGGTAGTGGGTTGTGGTGGTGGTGGGTTGTGGTGATGTGTTGTGGTGGTGATGATATACACTTACCTATCAGTGTCTACAAGCCGTACTGTAGCTATTGCGTTATAAGTTGTGACCTTCAAATTCTTTGTGGAATCTGGCGTTAAAGTTATGGATGGAGGCGGCTTCCACAACTTCTTTCAGTGCATTCCTCTTCGTTGACCATCCGCACAGGGTACAAGTATTTCCTCACATTCCTTCGGCTCCTTTGTGTTTCCAGCTTCCACCTGTGACCTCTCGTCTTAGTTTCTCACCTTAAAAAGGCTGCTCTTGTCCACCTTGTCCATTACTCTAGTATCTTGTATAATGCTATCATGTCTCCTCTGTTTCTTCTCTCTTTCAGAATTGTGAGATCTAGTTCCCTTAACCTATCCTCATAACTTAACCCTCTTAGCTCTGGCACCAGTCTTATTGCAAACCTTTGTACTTTTTTAATTTGGGATTTATGCTTCACAAAGTGCGGATTCCAGGCCAGTGCTGCGTATTCCAGCATTGGTCTAAGCAAGGCTGTATAGATTGCCTTTAAGAACCCTGGTTTAGCTTTCTAAATGACGTTCTGGTATTTAAAAGTGTCTCATATGCTAACAATGTTAACCTGTTTATGTGTGTCTCTGGAGATACTGTTGGGATTATATCCAATCCCAAATCTCTCTTTCTCTACAACTCCCGTAGTTGTCTTCCTCTTATAGTGTAGTTACTTTCTGGTCTCGTTCCCCATCGTTACTTTCACCCGTTCCCCATCTTCATTACCTCATACTTGTTGGAATTTAATTCTAGAAACCATTAGTTTGCCCACTCCTGGAGTTTGTCAGCTTCCTGTAGTAATACTTGGTGTTTACATGCCTCGATACCTTTGTCACGTCTGCTAACATTGCCATGTGGGAGCTCCCTCCACCAGTCACATAAATTAGGAATAATAGTGGTTGCACAGCCCGTCCTCATCAATAAAGGCCAAATGCTCGTTAATCAAGCCGCCAAACCCCTTATTTATGAATGAAAACCAGTTTAAACACGACTCACAACTGATGACATTCGAACATGTCTCGAACAGTGCATCACTGATGACCTCTGTTCGAAACACAACGCATTGAATAAGAATGCTTCACCAACGTACTTGAAATACAAATAATCGGCAATAGAACCTAAACACCTAGCCTAACCTACCTTGAGGTTACCTTGAGGTGCTTCCGGGGCTTAGCGTCCCCGCGGCCCGGTCGTCGACCAGGCCTCCTGGTTGCTGGACTGATCAACCAGGCTGTTGGACGCGGCTGCTCGCAGCCTGATGTATGAGTCACAGCCTGGTTGATCAGGTATCCCAGACTATGGTACCTACGCCAAGCTATACATAAAACTTTTATATATATAATAATATTATTATTTGAGAATAAACTTTCACTATGCACAATACATAACAGTTGATCTGTGCGTCTTAGTGGACGGCAGCAGCTGCACAGAGCCTGGCCTGAGGACGGGTTGGGTCCCCTAGGGAATCCGACCCTTGGGGACCTCCACTTGTTGCCCTCCTCCAGCTTCAAGCCTCGTCCCTGACTGTGACTCCAAGACTCGTCCCTGACTGTGACTCGAAGCCTCGTCTCTGACTGGGACTCGAAGCCTCGTCTCTGTGACTCGAAGCCTCGTCCCTGACTGTGACTCGAAGCCTCGTCCCTGAGTGGGACTCAATGTTCCGTCCTGCAGGTGGTCTCTGGTTCAGTTCTGTGTCTTCCCAGTTATCTCTGCTACAATGCGTTGTCACAATGCAGGGAAATAATCTACTCAGCTTTTGTTCCGTCTTATTTTAGTAGCCTTGTCATAACTCGCCAGGCACGACGTCTATTCCCCCCCCCCCTCCCTCCTCCCATAAATCCATTCTGTCCATTTGTTACAAACTTCATCATCTCCAGGTG
The DNA here is from genome assembly GCF_040958095.1 of Procambarus clarkii. Taxonomy (NCBI): domain Eukaryota; kingdom Metazoa; phylum Arthropoda; class Malacostraca; order Decapoda; family Cambaridae; genus Procambarus; species Procambarus clarkii. The sequence continues at coordinate 35,494,987 of NC_091192.1, forward strand.
TTCAATTATTCTTAACCTAATTATATTTTCCATAATTATACACTGAACACTTGTCAGTGACACTGGGCTGTAATTTAGTGCCTCCTATGTCACCATTTTTTAAATATTGGAACTGCTTTTTCCTAGTTCCATAACTGTAGGAGATTTCCAGTCTCAAGTGTTTTATTGAAAATGTTAGTTATCAGGTGACAAAGTGCCTCTTAATACCGCCAGCATCCATGATGGCATTAAGTCCCATTGATTGTGTTGGATGTAATTGCTGCAGGTGTTTCTTAAGCGCCTCCACAGTGACTACTGTATTATCCAGTGTTGCCTCTGAACGCTCTCAGCTCCGGTCTCCCGTTGGTTCTTTTCTCAAGACTTCCTGAAATATTTGGTTGACCACTTCACATACCTCCTTGTTGTTTTCCGTGAGAATTCCACCTTGTCACTGCAGGCTGATCACTGGGACTCCTACTGTTGTTTTTCTCCTTATGTGGCTGTTAAAATGGCTTTGACTGACATGCCTTCCTAGTTGTGTAGTGTCCGGTGGCGTCGACGAGATGTGGTGTTGCTGTCATGGTGTGTGGCCTTTAATGTTGCTCTGGTGGTTCATGGTGGCATTACTCTTGCACTCACTTTAATGTACTTGCAAGGGTCGAGCGCCAGCTCCTAGGCTCAGTCTTTCCGACCAACAGTAGTTTATGTAATGGCCTTGGTCTCTCGATTAAGGTAGGATATATAACTTTATGGTTGTGTATTAAGTTAACTTGGTGCACGTTCTAGCCTAACCCACTCACTCTCAACACAAGAGTGGGTTCCTTGACGCACTTATCAAGCACACATACAAAATGAGTTTTAAAACTTATAAATATTTATTATAATTAAAGTCCTGTCTAATAAACAATGAAATCTTTACAAGTCTATTTAATGAAACAAATGTTTGTAGTTATTTTACGGGAGAAAGTGTGTGAAATATTGCCATGCATGTACACGAGGCTTTTATAACTAAGCTCTTTACTTACATTCCAACCTTAATACCGGGAGAAGGTTTAACTTCCAACACTTAGCGTAGAGCGGTCTAGCGGACCCCTTTGTTCAGAGTGGTGCAGTGGTGGTGTTGCTTGGTGAGCAGTGTAGTGGGGGTAGTGAGGTGGGTGGTGGGTGGTAGTGTGGTGGGTGGTAGTGGGAGGTGGGGGAGGAAGTGGGGGAGGAGGTGACGGATGCTGGGGGAAGCAGTGTGAGGGTGACGGAAGCTGGAGGGGGGGGGGGGGGGGCTAGTGGAAATCCGTGTTTACCAACACAGGAAGTTAGGCGGGTGAGCACATTGTGTTGGTCAGTAATGACCTCACACGTGGTAGGTCACCCTACGTCACACTACCTCACTCTAGACCATACTGCCTCACACTATTTCACCCTAGATCACACTACATCACTCTAGGTCAAACTGCCTCATCCTAGGTCACACTGACTCACCCTAGGTCACACTGACTCACCCTAGGTCACACTGTCTCAATCTAGGTCATACTGTCTCACCCTAGATCAGATTACATCACCCAAGGTCATACTACTACAATTAATCACACAAGAGGGATTTGTCTTTGATTAGCATAAGCAATACTGAGTGTGGTTGGGTCACACTGAGTGAGGCTGGGTCACACTGGGTGAGGCTGGGTCACACTGGGTGTGGCTGGGTCACACTGGGTGTGGCTGGGTCACACTGGGTGTGGCTGGGTCACACTGAGTGAGGCTGGATCACACTGGGTGTGGCTGGGTCACATTGGGTGTGCCTGGGTCACACTGGGTGAGGCTGGGTCAGACTGGGTGTGGCTGGGTCACTCTGGGTGAGGCTGGGTCACTCTGGGTGAGGCTGGGTCACACTGGGTGTGGCTGGGTCAGACTGGGTGTGGCTGGGTCACTCTGGGTGAGGCTGGGTCACTCTGGGTGAGGCTGGGTCACACTGGGTGAGGCTGGGTCACACTGGGTGTGGCTGGGTCACACTGGGTGAGGCTGGGTCACACTGAGTGAGGCTGGGTCACACTGAGTGAGGCTGGGTCACACTGAGTGTGGCTGGGTCACACTGAGTGAGGCTGGGTCACACTGAGTGAGGCTGGGTCACACTGAGTGTGGCTGGGTCACACTGAGTGAGGCAAGGCCACGCTTGGTCACACTTGATCAAGAGGGTGACCTTGTGAACTTCCGGTGTTTGTAGCAAGCACACAGCGCCCGTCTCGCCACACTCACCCGTCAACACCAAACAAACACCAGGGGATATAATTGTATTTTTCTTTAGTTCTCATTGTCAGGGACAGGTAGCTTGTGTGTATGTATATATACACTTAAGGCTTGTATCGAGGTGCCCCCTTCCTCCCCCTCCCCAAGGTTGAACTACTGATATTTCCCCAGGATGCAGCCCCACAATAGATGCCTATCTCCTGGGTATTTATTTACCACTGGATGAACAAAAGCATTAGGTGAAACGTGCCCAAGTATTTCTGTCCTGGACGGAAAGTGAACCAGGGACCTCCTATTGTGCAATGTATTATGAGACCCTTAGTAACCATTTGGCAAGGGTCCCCTTGCCGTTACCTTGCCTTGCGATGATTTCGGGCATCAACGTCCCCGCGGCCTGGTCCCCGACCAGGCCTCCTGGTTGCTGGACTGGTCAACCAGGCTGTAGTGGAAATGTGTTGAACAGTCTCGGGCCTCTGATGTTGATAGAGTTCTCTCTCAGAGTACCTATTGCACCTCTGCTTTTCAACGGGGGTATTCTGCACATCCTGTCATGCTTTCTAGTCTTTTGTGGTGTTATTTCTGTGTGCAGGTTTGGGACCAGCCCCTCTAATATTTTCCATGTGTAAATTATTATGTATATCTCCCGCCTGCGCTACAGGGAATACAATTAGGCATTTTAGTCGGTCTCAATAGTTTAGACATTTTACTGAGTGCATTCTAGCAGTATAGGATCTCTGCACGCTCTCCAGGTCAGCAATTTCTCCAGCTTTGAAAGGGGCTGTCATTGTGCAACAGTATTTCACTCTAAAGAGCAGTAGCGTCTTGAAGAGTATCATCATCGGTATTGCATCTCTAATGTGAAAGGTTCTTGTTATCAAATATATCATTTCTTTTTTTTTGCAGTTGTGACGGTTACTTTATTGTGTTCTTTAATGGTTAGGTTTTCCGACATGAGTACACCCAAATCCTTTACATTGCGTTTTCCTTCTATGGTATGATTTGGCTGAGTTTTATACGTGGTTTCTGTTTTTATATTTTCATTTTCTCCGTAGCGCAGGAACTGGAACTTATCTTCATTAAACAACATATTATTTTCTGTAGCCCATAGAAAGACCTGATTTACATCTGATTGGAGGTTTGCTGTATTGTCTACTCTCATACAAATCCTAGGGATTTGTCATCTGCAAAGGATGATACGGTACTATAGATACTATAGATTGTGTCCTTGTCTATATCCGATATGAGGATGATAAAAATTACTGGAGCAAGCACAGCACCCTGGGGGACTGAGCTCTTCATGGTTGATGGTCCGGATTTTTTGTTAACTATTACTCACTGGGTTCTGTTAGTCAGGAAAGTGTAGATCCATCTGCCTATTTTTCCGGTAATTCCTTATTTTGAACGCATTTTATGTGCAATAACACATAAACATTTGTCACATTTGTCGAAGGCTTTTGCGAAATCTGTATAAATTACATCAGTGTTTTGCTTGTCTTTCACGGCATCTAAGGTCATGTCATAGTGGTACAGCAACTGTGACAGGCAAGAGCGCCCTGTTCTGAAACCATGTATCCCAGGGTTATGGAGATGCTGTGATTCCCTGTATTTTATGATCTTACTTCGTAGTATTCTTACAAAGATTTTTATGATGTTATCGAGATATTAACATTAAAAGATTTTATATTAGTGCTATCGGTCTGTAATTTTTTGCCTCTACATTATTTCCTCCTTTATGGAGTGGTGCTATATCTGCTGTTTTTAGTATGCCAGGGATAACGCCAGTATCTAGGCTCTGTCTCGAAAGACTGTGAAGGGCCTGCGATAGTGGTTTGTTATAGTTTTTGATGAATATAGAGTTCTAAGAATCAGGGCCTGGTGCAGAGTGCATAGGCATACTGTCAATGGCTTCTTCAAAATCCAGTGGGGATAGGGTGACATCTGATAAATGATTTAATGTTGTTATCACATCTATGAAAAATTCATTTGGGTTATCAATTTTCAGTGTGCTTAGTGGGTCGCTGAAAACAGAGTCGTACTGATTCCTCAGTATTTTGCTCATTTCTCTGTTGTTATCTGTCAAAGTTCATCTCGCTTTTCGCAGTTTTTTATCTTGATTTTGCACAGGAGGAACAAATCGGATTTCTTCTCTATTTCACTGATGGCCTTTTGCTCTCTTTGTCTCTCCTGGATTTTGTACGATTCTTGTAGCTGTAGTTCAATCGTTTCTATTTCTCTACCTAGCCTTCTTCGTCGTTCTTGAGGCAGGACGTGACTCTCAAATAGTTCCGCGAATCGTTTTCTTCGCCTATAGAGGGACCGCCGTTCCCGTGGGACGGAGCCAGCGTTCTTGGCGCCAGGTGAGCATCACCACCCGGCCTCGCACACTATACATCCATTTCGTTAAAAATGTGAAGTACTAGCAAAAATTAAAGGACCGTAATACTGAATGTTTTTAAGAATTGGCGTCAATAGGATGGCTGCTGAGCCAGACTATGATGCCAAAATTAGGTGTATGTGAACTATTAAGATCAAGGTAGTGGTGGTGGAGCCGTCTGGGGCCACCTGCAGCCGTCTACCGTGCAGAGTGCAACCCACTCACCAAACAAGCGCCTCACGTGCTAATCGCCTCGTTAAAATCAATAATAATCAAACAGTAGCTTTCATGACTGGCATGTTAAGTAACTCCTGGTGCTGGGTCACGCTAACACCACACTCAACACTCTACATAGCCAACATTCAATACCCGCAACATTCAACACGCAGTATCCTACTCCCCCCCCGGCCTTCGTTTAGGCCTACATCCCAAGACAACATAACCAACCAACGCAAGGTAACCAATGCAAGATAACCAATCAACTATGCCTATAGAGGCCACACAGCATCAGACCTGGAACCAAAGGACAGTTATGTTTCCCAGGCTCCTCTGAGGGCACAGTCACATGCCACCAAGCTGGGAAAATGGCGGCTGTTGTTGACTGTTGGAGAGGTGGGGGGGGGGGGGGGGTGATGGAGAGGGGTGACGGGAGAAGGAGGGGCAGAGAGAGGGAGAAGAGATAATTATCATATCAAAGACGAGGAGCGACAGGCAGGCGCCGCCCATTCCAGATTGACATTCTCTCTTTCTGCTACCCTGCCTGGCTGCTACCCTGCCTGGCTGCCACCCTGACTGGTTGCCACCCTGCCTGACTGCCACCCTATACGTCATTGCCTTCATGCTTTGCTGCTACCCGTCATCACAGTCTCCTTGCTTGGCTGCCACCCTACGTCACATCTTCCTTGCTTGGCTGCCACCCTACGTCACATCTTCCTTGCTTGGCTGCCACCCTACGTCACATCTTCCTTGCTTGGCTGCCACCCTACATGGCTGCCACCATTCGTCATATCTTCCTTCCTTCCTTGGCTGCCACCCTGCATGGCTGCCGCAATCCGTAACGGCCTCGCTGCCTCACAGCCGCCCTGCCAGCAAGAGGCAGGTCCCCAGGGGAAACAGAAAGATCCCGCTCTCAGATACGGCCCGCTCAGAAAATTGAATTTCTTATCTCTGTGATACACGGTTGATTACCGCCCCCACCAGGGGCCCGGTGGCAACTGTCCCTGATTACGTGCCCCTAACTCCACCATCCCCCCCCCACCAAGGGCCCTGAGGCAACTGCCCCTGATTACGTGCCCCTAACTCCACCCCCACCAGGGGCCCCTGAGGCAACTGCCCCTGATTACGTGCCCCTAACTCCACCCCCACCAGGGACCCTGAGGCAACTGCCCCTGATTACGTGCCCCTAACTTCACCCCCTCCAGGAGCCCTGAGGCAACTGCCCCTGATTACGCAGAAGCACAGTAACCGACAAGGACGACAACAAGTAGGCCAGTATTAGGCAAGGAGTCACACACAGAGAGAGAGACGGGCTCCGGAAGGATAGACACAACAAGTGGAGTCCCACAAGGTAGATTAATGGTTTCCCGCCACCGCCGCTGCTGCTGCTGTTGTTGCTGCTGCTGCCGCCGCCGCCGCCGCTGCTGCTGCCCCACGTCACCTACCTACCTCCAGAGGTGGGTGCCCTCAGGTTACCACCTGAGGGCCATGCCCAGGTGAACACGGCAGGACGGAGCATTCTGCTGCAGGAGTACCTAAACAGACCACACCAGTGGTGAGATACATGCCTCCATTAACTCAAACCCAGCTGGCTAAACTTGCTCCAGTAAGGTCACACCAACGTTGCGTCACCATAAATCAACACAACATCAACTTTTAATCAATGTAATCAATGATGTGAACGTTGATTCAATGTTGGATGAAGGAGATGTGCGGAGAGTGTTACCCGGGCGGGATGTTACCCGGGCGGGATGTTACCCGGGCGGGATGTTACCCGGGCGGGATGTTACCCGGGCGGGGTGTTATACAAGCAGGTAGGTTAGACAGGAGACCGGAAGGACATATAGCAAGATACACTTGAAGAACTTGAAGAGGACAAACAATAGGTTGCTCACACCACAAGGAACCTCATCCAGGAGGTACACCTTAATATAATAGCATCAGCGGCATATGCTTAACTAGCAGATATAAAAATTCCTTCCAGGACCCCTAAACAAGGGTCCTTCAACGCGCCGTAAAGACCCATATTCACCTCCCCCACTGGAACGTCTCACGCATCCCGCACCCCAGATACACAAGACGAGGAAATAGAACGTTTTGAGATTCATAACGAGACTGTTTCCAGAAACGTTTATGTCAAACCTACGACAGGTTAGAACCACTGAGACTGTAAACACGTGACGTCAGAGGGGTGAAGCAGCTGCACCAATGTGTGCGTGCTGTCCCTGTGACGTCAGAGGGGTGAAGCAGCTGCACCAATGTGGGCGTGATGTCCCTGTGACGTCAGAGGGGTGAAGCAGCTGCACCAATGTGGGCGTGATGTCCCTGTGACGTCAGAGGGGTGAAGCAGCTGCACCAATGTGGGCGTGATGTCCCTGTGACGTCAGAGGGGTGAAGCAGCTGCACCAATGTGTGCGTGATGTCCCTGTGACGTCAGAGGGGTGAAGCAGCTGCACCAATGTGTGCGTGTTGTCCCTGTGACGTCAGAGGGGTGAAGCAGCTGCACCAATGTGGGCGTGATGTCCCTGTGACGTCAGAGGGGCGAAGCAGCTGCACCAATGTGGGCGTGTTGTCCCCGTAACTTCTAAGGGGTGACGCATTTGTGCCAATGGCCGGCGGGGGAAGGTGGGGGGTGGAGGGGTGACGCCAGTCTCCGTAACATAAGAGGGGCGCGGCAGCTGGGCCAATGGGGGCGTGTCGAGGCGGGCGAGACGCCGGCGTGGGCGGCGCCTATTGGACGACCTCCCGCCTGTCATGGCCGGCCCCACCTGTTGCCACCTTCGCCTCATGCTTTATCTACCCTCATGTCAGTAACCTCCTCACGAGACGACTGAGGAGAGTAGTGAAGATGGCCTGGGGCGACAGCCGGCCTCACCACGCCCGTCACACGGACATAAGTCCCCTCGAGCGGAAGGTGGGTGGCATGGTGGGCGCGGGGTCCGTAAGGGCGACACGCCCCCCACTCCACCACAGGCGGGCCGGCCATGGCGCCACACGCGACCCTCCCACAATTGGCTCTGCCTTGTTGATGCATTAGGCCAGATGTCAACATATTTAGCCGCCAGAAATGGCAGCTCCGATCCCGAGCACCTCTTTGTTGGCCTCTGACGTGCCAATATTTATGCCTAATTGCGGCCCACCGCGCACAATGGCGGCGGTCAGGGTACTCCACCGCGGCCGGCCTCTCCCACACTGGGGAGGGACGGGAGAGGGACGCCCCACAATGAGAGGGGGTCCTTCAGTGAAGTCTACACAAGAGCGGGAGGGAGTGTAAGGGACGGGGTGCAGGGGACGGGGTACAGGGGTCGAGATACAGGGGAAGCGGGGTGTAGGGGACGGGGGTATAGGGGACAGGGGTACAGGGGATCGGGGGTGCAGGGACGGGGTGTAGGGGATGGGGGTGCAGGGGATCGGGGGTGCAGGGAACGGGGAGCAGGGGACAGGGATACAGGGGATCGGGGGTGCAGGGGAAAGGGGTGTAGGGGATGGGGTGCAGGGGATCGGGGGTGCAGGGGACCGGGGTATAGGGGACAGGAGTGCAGGGGACGGGATGCAGGGGAAGGGGGTGCAGGGGACGGGGTGCAGGGGAAGGGGTGTAGGGGACGGGGTACAGGGGACGGGGAGCAGGGGGAAAGGGGTGCAGGCGACGGGGTCAGGAGAGGGTGAGCAAGGGAGGAGGGGGATGCATGGGAACTAGAGAGAGAGAGGAGGAACTAGAGGGAGAGGAGGAACTAGAGGGAGAGAGAGAGAGGAGGAACTAGAAGGAGAGGAGGAACTAGAGGGAGAGGATGAACTAGAGAGAGGAGAAACTAGAGGGAGAGGGAGAGGAGTAACCAGAGGGAGAGGAGGAACTAGTGGGGTGGGGTCGGGGGTTAATGGATAGTGGGGGGGGGGGGTCCCTGGAGGCTATATATGCCCCCGTCCTGTCCCGCTCTCATCAGTGTCTCCCCAGAGGTCAGAGTGGATGCTTCACGGCCCTGAGCTTCTCCCGCCTCCACTCTTCTCCTCCCCGGCCATCCCATCAACATTAACCTGTCCTGCCTCGAGGGATATCCTGTGGCTTTTCCTTGGCTGTGACCTGCCTCAAGGGTGACCTGGTGTGAACTGCCTCGTGCACACTTCCTTAGAAGTGACCTAGCGGAAGAGTGACGGGTACGATTTCCCTCGCTCTAGTGTGACCTGGAACACGAGTGGCTTTGTCGGGTGTGTCTCTAACGTAGTGTGACCTTCTTTAAGAACATTTTAGAGTGACCTCCTTCAAGAACATTTTTGAGTGACCTCCTTCAAGAACATTTTTGAGTGACCTCCTTCAAGAACATTTTTAGAGTGACCTTCTTCAAGAACATTTTAGAGTGAACTTCTTCAAGAACATTTTAGAGTGACCTTCAAGAACATTTTAGAGTGACCTCCTTCAAGAACATTTTTAGAGTGACCTTCTTCAAGAACATTTTAGAGTGAACTTCTTCAAGAACATTTTAGATTGACCTTCAAGAACATTTTAGAGTGACATTCTTCAAGAACATTTTAGAGTAACCTTCTTCAAGAACATTTTAGAGTGACCTTCAAGAACATTTTAGAGTGACCTTTCCTAAGGCTGACTTTGGTGTGACCTGCTACCGCAAGTTGATTTCTGATTATCCTCAGCAGTGATTTGACTCCAAGTGTGACCTGGTTCACATGTGACGTCACTCAAGTGTGACCTCGCTCAAGTGTAACCTGCTTCAAGTGTGACCTCACTCAAGTGTGACCTTCTTCAAGTGTGACGTCACTCAAGTGTGACCTGTGGTGGGTGCGTGTGATGGTTGAGGAGCGAGTGTGGGCTTGAGACATGACCAGCCACACCCCGCACAACTCCTCCCCGTCCATCTTCAGACCCTGGCAGTCGTACATGGGCGCTGCCCACGCCCCGCCGCCCACCAGGAGCGAGGCTATGGGCGGGCGTGTCAAGCGCCCCGCTCCGGACAATGAAAACTCTCTGCCTGTCAAGTATGTGAAGAGTGAGGGCGGCGATGTGGGCGTAGTGAGGATGGCCAACCCACTAATGGCTCATCTACGTGGGCTGGCGCCGCCGCCGCCGCCCATGCCGCCGCCAATGCCACACTGTCTGGCAGCCTCCGGCGCTATGGGCATGATGGCGGGAATAAGCAGCATGGCGGGGTTCGTGCCCCCGGTGACAGGAATGGGCACAGTGCCCCTACTGGGGTCCCTGGCAGGGCTGGGGGGCATGGGGCCCCTCGTGCCCCTCCTAGATATGCTAGTACCCGCGGCGGAAGTAGAGCGCGTGTGCGGGCGAGCGCGCGCAAGGCCTAAGAGATTCGCGTGCAGCGAGTGTGGGTCAGCCTTCAGCAACAAGGGTCAGCTGAGGGGTCACGTGAGGATCCACACAGGGGAGAGGCCGTACGCATGCGCACACCATGGCTGCCACAAGCGCTTCACCCGTAACGAGGAGCTGACCCGCCACCGACGCATCCACAGCGGCGCCCGGCCCTTCCCCTGTCCCCTCTGTGACAAACGCTTCGGTCGAAAGGATCACCTTAAAAAGCACATCAGAACCCACCAACGGCACCCCCTCCTGCCCCCACACCCCCTCCTGCACCGTCTGCATCAGCTCCACCACCTGCCCTGACCCCTCCACCACTTGCCCTGACCCCTCACACCACCTGCACCAGCTCCACCTGTCCTCACCCCTTCACCATCAACTACGGTCTGCACCCACATGCAACGGCCTCTACATCATCCACAGTGACCCTCAGCAACCCCCCCCCCCCCCCCACATCATCTACCGTCTACACCCACAACAGCGGCCTCCACATCACTACCGTAGCCATCTACCATCTACCCCACACCACCTCAATAAGCTGCAGTAACTACAACTACCTCCACAACATACAACTTGTATATATTGTACATGATATTCATTGTTATCTAAGTCACTAGTAATAAACATTTGTTATGATCCATTTTGTTTTTACATGATCCACTGAGCTGTTGCCATAATAGCTACTGAGCCATGCTGCCATACTAGCTACTTAACCATGTTGTCATTCTATCTACTGAGCCATATTACCATACTGGCTACTGAGCCATGCTACCATACTGGCTACTTAGCCATATTGCCATACTGGCTACTTAGCCATGTCATAGTGGCTACTGAGCCCTATTGCCATACTGGCTACTGAGCCATGTTGCCATACTGGCTACTTAGCAATGATGCCATACTAGCTACTGCGCTATGCTGCCATGCTGGCAACTGAACCATGTTGCCATACTGACTACTTAGCTATGCTGCTATACTGGCTACTGAGTCATGTTGCCATACTGACTACTGAGCCATGTTACCATATTGGCTACTAAGTCATGTTGCCATACTGGTTACTGAGCCATATTGTCATACTGGCAACTGAGCTACGTTGCCGTACTGGTTATTGAGCCATATTGTCATACTGGCTACTGAGCCATGTTGCCATACTGGCTACTGAGTCATATTGTCATTCTGGCTACTGAGCCATGTTGCCATACTGGCTACTGAGCCATATTGTCATACTGGCTACTGAGCCATGTTGCCATACTGACTACTGAGCCATGTTGCCGTACTGGCTACTGAGCCATGTTGCCATACTTGCTACAGAGCCATGTTGCCATACTGGCTACTGAGCCATTTGTCATACTGGCTACTGAGCCATGTTACCATACTGGCTACTGAGCCATGTTGCCATAATGTCTACTGGGCTATATTGCCATACTGGCTACTGAGCCACGTTGCCATACTGGCTACTGGGCCACGTTGCCATACTGGCTACTGAGCCACGTTGCCATACTGGCTACGGAGCCATGTTGCCATACTGGCTACGGAGCCATGTTGCCATACTGGTTACTGAGCCATATTGTCATACTGGCTACTGAGCCCTGTTGCCATACTGGTTGCTGAGCCATATTGTCATACTGGCTACTGAGCCATGTTGCCATACTGGCTACTGAGCCATGTTGCCATACTGGTTACTGAGCCATATTGTCATACTGGCAACTGAGCAATGTTGCCGTACTGGCTACTGAGTCATACTGGCTATTTAGCGATATTGTCATACTGGCTACTGAGTCATATTGTCATACTGACTACTGAGCCATGTTGCCATACTGACTACTGAGCCATGTTGCCATAATGTTTACTGAGTTATATTGCCATACTGAGTCATGTTGCCATACTGGCTATTGAACAATGTTGCAATACTGGCTACTGAGCCATATTGCCATACTGGCTACTGAACCATATTGCCATAATGGTTACTGAACCATAAAATCATATTGTCTTCTGAGCCATATTAGCTACTGAGCCATATTACTCCTACTGGAGCCTTAACCATATATTGATTCTGGTTACTGAGCCATATTCATCTTAGCTACTGAGCAATATACTCATACTACTACAACCATGGTCTAATATGGTCACCCATGTTAACCACTGTGGGTGACGACGGTTACCATGGGTGACGATGGTAACTACAATGGGTGACGATGGTAACTACTGTGGGTGACGATGGTTACCATGGGTGACGATGGTAACCATGGGTGACGATGGTAACCATGGGTGACGATGGTTACCATGGGTGACGATGGTAACCATGGGTGACGATGGTAACCATGGGTGACGATGGTTACCATGGGTGACGATGGTAACCATGGGTGACGATGGTTACCATGGGTGACGATGGTAACTACTATGGGTGACGATGGTTATCTTGAGGTTATCTTGAGATGATTTCGGGGCTTTAGTGTCCCCGGGGCCCGGTCCTCGACCAGGCCTCCACCCCCAGGAAGCAGCCCGTGACAGCTGACTAACTCTCAGGTACCTATTTACTGCTAGGTAACAGGGGCATTCATGATGAAAGAAACTTTGCCCATTTGTTTCTGCCTCGTGCGGGAATCGAACCCGCGCCACAGAATTACGAGTCCTGCGCGCTATCCACCAGGCTACGAGGCCCCTATGGTAACTACTATGGGTGACGATGGTTACCATGGGTGACGATGGTAACTACTATGGGTGACGATGGTTACCATGGGTGACGATGGTAACCATGGGTGACGATGGTAACCATGGGTGACGATGGTTACCATGGGTGACGATGGTAACTACTATGGGTGACGATGGTTACCATGGGTGACGATGGTAACTACTATGGGTGACGATGGTTACCATGGGTGACGATGGTAACCATGGGTGACGATGGTAACCATGGGTGACGATGGTTACCATGGGTGACGATGGTTACCATGGGTGACGATGGTAACCATGGGTGACGATGGTTACCATGGGTGACGATGGTTACCATGGGTGACGATGGTTACCATGGGTGACGATGGTAACTACTATGGGTGACGATGGTTACCATGGGTGACGATGGTAACTACTATGGGTGACGATGGTTACCATGGGTGACGATGGTAATCATGGGTGACGATGGTAACCATGGGTGACGATGGTTACCATGGGTGACGATGGTAACCATGGGTGACGATGGTTACCATGGGTGACGATGGTTACCATGGGTGACGATGGTTACCATGGGTGACGATGGTAACTACTATGGGTGACGATGGTTACCATGGGTGACGATGGTAACTACTATGGGTGACGATGGTTACCATGGGTGACGATGGTAACCATGGGTGACGATGGTAACCATGGGTGACGATGGTTACCATGGGTGACGATGGTAACCATGGGTGACGATGGTTACCATGGGTGACGATGGTTACCATGGGTGACGATGGTTACCATGGGTGACGATGGTTACCATGGGTGACGATGGTAACTACTATGGGTGACGATGGTTACCATGGGTGACGATGGTAACCATGGGTGACGATGGTAACCATGGGTGACGATGGTTACCATGGGTGACGATGGTAACCATGGGTGACGATGGTTACCATGGGTGACGATGGTAACTACTATGGGTGACGATGGTTACCATGGGTGACGATGGTAACTACTATGGGTGACGATGGTTACCATGGGTGACGATGGTAACTACTATGGGTGACGATGGTAACTACTATGGGTGACGATGGTTACCATGGGTGACGATGGTAACCATGGGTGACGATGGTAACCATGGGTGACGATGGTAACTACTATGGGTGACGATGGTAACCATGGGTGACGTTGGTAACTACTATGGGTGACGATGGTTACCATGGGTGACGATGGTAACCATGGGTGACGATGGTAACCATGGGTGACGATGGTAACTACTATGGGTGACGATGGTAACCATGGGTGACGATGGTAACCATGGGTGACGATGGTTACCATGGGTGATGATGGTAACCATGGGTGACGATGGTTACCATGGGTGACGATAGTTACCATGGGTGACGATGGTAACCATGGGTGACGATGGTAACCATGGGTGACGATGGTAACCATGGGTGACGATGGTTACCATGGGTGACGATGGTAACCATGGGTGACGATGGTTACCATGGGTGACGATGGTTACTATGGGTGACGATGGTAACCATGGGTGACGATGGTAACCATGGGTGACGATGGTAACCATGGGTGACGATGGTTACCATGGGTGACGATGGTAACCATGGGTGACGATGGTAACCATGGGTGACGATGGTTACCATGGGTGACGATGGTTACCATGGGTGACGATGGTAACCATGGGTGACGATGGTTACCATGGGTGACGATGGTAACTACTATGGGTGACGATGGTTACCATGGGTGACGATGGTTACCATGGGTGACGATGGTTACCATGGGTGACGATGGTAACCATGGGTGACGATGGTAACCATGGGTGACGATGGTTACCATGGGTGACGATGGTTACCATGGGTGACGATGGTTACCATGGGTGACGATGGTAACCATGGGTGACGATGGTAACCACTGTGGGTGACGATGGTTATTGTAACAACTGTATTGTAAGCACATTGAGACCCATTGTAACCACTAGTCACTCTTTACTGCCAACAACAATCACCTCCCACCAACAACAGTCACCCCCAGGTACCAACAACAATCACCTCCCACCAACAACAGTCACCCCCAGGTACCAACAACAATCACCTCCCACCAACAACAGTCACCCCCAGGTACCAACAACAATCACCTCCCACCAACAACAGTCACCCCCAGGTACCAACAACAATCACCTCCCACCACCAACAGTCACCCCCAAGAACCAACAACAATCGCCTCCCACCACCAACAGTCACCCCCCAAGAACCAACAACAATCGCCTCCCACCACCAACAGTCACCCCCAAGAACCAACAACAATCGCCTCCCACCACCAACAGTCACCCCCAAGAACCAACAACAATCGCCTCCCACCACCAACAGTCACCCCCAAGAACCAACAACAATCGCCTCCCACCACCAACAGTCACCCCCCAAGAACCAACAACAATCGCCTCCCACCACCAACAGTCACCCCCCAAGAACCACCAACAATCGCCTCCCACCACCAACAGTCAGCTAGAACAAGAAGTAGCAACAAAACAGTGCTGGACTAAAGGTGTTTGCGCGGGCTAAGAGCAGTAATCTGCGGACACAAGTGATCTTGGGGAAGGTTGTGGGATTACTGAGGCTTAGTGGCATCCATCACAGATGGGTCCGGGTTAGCCAGTCAAGTAGCGGATTGAGGAGTCAAGTACGCGGGGGGGAGTGAGCGATGCTGGGGGGAGGGGATTGTGAGGGAGGGAGTCTGGGAGGGGGAGGTGAGGGAGGGAGTCAGGTATGGGAGGAGGTGAAGGAGGGAGTCAGGTGTGGGAGTAAGAGAGCTTAGAGGAAGCTCCATTATGTCCATACTTGACCCAGCTACCTGCTGCCTTTTCTCTTATGAGGAATGAGGCGGAGGGTCAGTGAGGAGGAAGAGGTCAATGAGGAGGAGGGTCAGTGAGGAGAATAAGTGAGAAGGTGGAAGAATAGGGTGAGGAAGAGGAGGGAGCGTATCAGTTTATCAGTAGTTACCTATCAGTGACTACGGGGAAGTGGAATTCAGCTCTGAAAGCTGTGCCTACAAGCCCGGTTGTATCTGCTGCCTTACAACCCTGGCATCAAAATTCTTCCTTGAAACTGACCATAAATAACTAAATAATGTTCAAACTATCCCTGGTGTGTTAACAGTACCTGTGCCAAGTATTAGTTGGCTTATTGTACCTTGTTCTATTGACCTAGTGTCCCTAATTGTCATTTATTCCTCCCTGAGTCATGTCAACAATTAAGTGTCCAGGGCATATTGTTCCATTTATTCCACCTGTACAATGGAATACAACGTACAGTACAGTCTACGTTTTCACTGTATTCCCCCTGTACAATAAATAAATACTAAGTTGTTATTCCCCATGTACAGTGAATACAAAGTGGTTTTACAGGTTTGGAACCAAGGGCCAGGCCTCTGTACTTACAGTCGTGCCCAACACCTACCCTGCAGTAACTTGATCTAAGTTCCCTTACCTCACTCCAGGTTCCTGCACCTAAGTGGTTGGTTGTTAGGCAGCAATAGCTAACTATCTATCTCCCTTACTACCTCACCCTCTCTCTTCTCCTTATTCCATTATGTCTCTCCCTCTCTCTTCTCCTTATTCCATTAAGTCTCTCCCTCTCTTCTTCTCATTATTCCATTAAGTCTCTCTCTCTTTCTCTCTCTTCTCCTTATTCTATTAAGTCTTTCCCTCTCTCTTCTCCTTATTCCATTAAGTCTCTCCCTCTCTACATCTCTCCCTCCCTCCATCTCTCTCTGGCCTTCAAGCTCACTACGTGTCACTTCAGTTCCTTATCAGCATGAGTGTTAGTGAAGTGTTATAATGTAGGTAATGGTGTTTATGTGATCAATTGTAACGATTGTAATTGATCATGTGCTGGAGAGACAAGTCGTGGTTTATCGACGCGAGTTGATGAACAGAAAAAAGCACTAACAAAATGTAATAAGAATAATGCCATTGCTAACCAGTGTTGGTATTTTAATCATAGAATAGATTATAATAATAATAGAGTTGTATATACGTGCCCAAATGTTCAAGAGGAGGGAGAAGGAGCAGTTAGATTCTAGAGAAACAGTAAAGTTTTTTTTTTCTACCGCAGACGTGGCCACACATTTACAATGCTAACCAGCATATATACATTTTCTTCTGTCCTCCATGGACAGGGTTAGAGATGTGTTAAACATATAGTTCAAGGGTTTATTGAACAATCAACCACAGAAGGTGATTCGGTGCTTTTAAAATGCTAAGCTAACCTACATACGTAAATACATAGATAAACAGATTTACGTATGCCCTACATAAAGTATTTGATGTGTCTTTTACATAGTGTCATTAATGGGCATTTACAAAGGTGAAATGTAATTCTGATCAGCTTCCATATGTACTTTATACACATACATATACATACACACACACATATATATGTACACATACATATATACACACACACATGCATTCACATACATTTGTCTCTTTTACTCTGACAGAGTGAGATAGCTGATAGAGAAACTAAGTGTGCAATTAAGCACTTAATCACTGAAGGTGATGAAAGTGCTTTTACAAGCTCAGGTTATATAGTTACATCACATATATACATTATAATTGATACATTACATGGTTAATCTTGGGTACAAGTCCAATATATCATCAAGTGTTCCAGTACTCATATAGTAATTACACAGTTCAGCATACCTTAGCCCAGGAGGGCGAAAGTCAGTCAATATGGGACATTCTACAATATAATGTTCAAGAGAGTGCATGTTTTCTCTTTCACAAAGTTGACACATTGTGTACTCGACATTTGGGTTTTGAGAAAGCGGCCAGATACGTCTATATCCCAGGCGTAAACACACGATGTTAGAGATATGGGTCTATAATTATCTGAGTGTGGTTTGGGGATGGGAACAATGACACTCTTTGTCCAAGCATCAGGTAATACTCCTTCACGTAAATTCATTCTGTACAACACTAATAGTGGATTACCTGGTACGTGTGAGACTAATCTCAGTAGACTGTAAGTAATACTGTCCTCTCCAGGAGCAGTTGTCTGTTGGGGCGTGTCATTAAGTTTCTGCTCTATGTTAATTGGGAGTGAGCTGTAGCTTGATGTTAGTGCTCATTGATCAAGGAGAATGTTTGCTTGTTCTAGTGGGCTGTGGTGCAGTGGTTTGGTTGTGCTATTTCTAGAGATTTTTCGTATCTTTTCCCAAACTTCAACAAGTGTTGTTTGCTCATTTATACTTTGTAGGAACTCTTCCCAATGTTTATTACGTATAACGTTGCTCATGTCACTCACCTCTATATTTGCAACAAGAAATGCATGCAAGTCACCTTGTGCTTTGGTTCGTTTGTACGTATCTCCAAGTTGCTTTACTCGTCCATGTTCTCTAACAAATACGGGGTCAAGGACCCACTTGGGTGGTGTTAGGTGTTGCCCACTTCTGCTAGGCTTACGATCTGTTCCCAACACACCCATGTGTCGTAGTAGGTAGTAATCGTATCAACGAGATCTCTGGAGAAGGCTTGTACATTCGTTATTGTGTAATCTTGATACCATTTTGATATACAATTAATAAAGTGGTCATGCAAACCATATGAAATATTCATTTTCCGTCTCTGATGTCTATTAGGTACATCACACTGTACCTCATAGGAAGCAGAAACTGCACAGTGATCACTAACCAAGTGATTTACCAACGAACATTCCATCCTATTTTGCACAAGGTTTCTACCCATTACATAATCAAGTCTGCCTCCCAATAAATAAATTTGGGTATCCGTAGTATACACGGCTAATCTGTTGTCATAAACATATTTGATAAATTTGCATCCATTATCGTTGTTAGTAATGTCTCAAGAAATAAATCTGTTAGTAAAGTACATCCAACAACCCGTAAAATTATTCTTAATGAAGCTAAATTAACTAATCTTATTAATTCGTATAAGCAGAGAGCTTGTGGAGCCCAGACTGGGGACAATGTTCCCGGGGGCCCCTGCTCACAGCTCTCAATAACCAAGACAATGTTCCCAGGGCCCCTGCCCACAGTTCTCAGTAACCAGAACAATGTTCCCGTGGCCCCTGCCCACAGTTCCCAGTAACCAGGACAATGAAACAATCATCTGAAACTGCGGCATCCCCTGGGAGAGTCCCCGGGGATGCCCTTGTGAGCATAACCATAACGTGTGATGATGGAGGCGTGGTGACGCGCTCTGCCACACACACATAAACGCAAGCTAGGAGAGCATTGCTCTAAGCCTGTTTCCAGTTACGGCCCCGCTCCTGTTCCAGGTAAGTCTACTGCCCCCCCCCCCCTCACCATAACCCGCTCCTATACCAGATAAGTCCACTTCCCCTCTTCACCATAGCCCGCTTCTGTGCCAGGTAAGTTCATTATCCACCTCACCATAGCCCGCTCCTGTGCCAGGTAAGTTCACTATCCCTCCAACATAGCCCACTCCTGTGCCAGGTAAGTCCACTACCTCCTCACCATAGCCCGCTCCTGTGCCAGGTAAGTACACTACCTCCTCACCATAGCCCTCTCCTATGTCAGGTAAGTACACTACCCCCATCACCATAGCCCGCTCCTGTGCCAGGTAAGTACAGTAACCCCCCCTCACCATATCCCGCTCCTGTGCCAGGTAAGTACACTACCCCCCTCATCATAGCCCGCTCCTGTGCCAGGTAAGTTCACTACCCCCTTACCATAGCCCGCTCTTCTGCCAGGTAAGTTCACTAACCCCTTCACCATAGCCCTCTTCTGTGACAGGTAAGTCCTCTACCCCCTCACCATAGCCCGCTCTTCTGCCAGGTAAGTTCACTACCCCCACTCCTGTGCTAGGTAAGTCTATTACCCACCCCTCACCATAGCCCGCTCCTGTGCCGGGTAAATTCACTATCCTCACTCCTGTGCCAGGTATGTCCACTACCCCCACTCACCATAGCCCACTCCTGTGCCAGGTAAGTCCACTACCCCCCTCACCATAGCCCGCTCCTGTGCCAGGTAAGTTCACTACCCCCACCATAGGCCACTACCCCCCCCCTCCTCCCTCTCCATAGCCAGCTCCTGTGCCAGGTAAGTACACTGCCCCCACTCCTGTGCCGGGTAAATTCACTACCCCCTCAGCCTAGCCTACTCCTGTGCCAGGTAAGTACACTCTTTCCCCTTACCATAGCCCTCTCCTATGTCAGGTTAGTATACAAACCTTGTCACCATAGCCCGCTCCTGTGCCAGTTAAGTCCACTACTCCTCCCTCACCATATCCCGCTCCTGTGCCAGGTAAGTACACTACCCCCCTCATCATAGCCCGCTCCTGTGCCAGGTAAGTTCACTACCCCCTTACCATAGCCCACTCCTGTGCCAGGTAAGTCCACTACCGCCTCATAATAGCCCGCTTCGGTGCCAGGTAAGTCCACTACCCCCTCACTATAGCCCACTCCTTTGCCAGGTAAGTCCACTACCCCCTCACCATAGCCCGCTCCTGTGCCAGATAAGTCCACTAACCCCCTCACCATAGCCCGCTTCTGTGCCAGGGAAGTCCACTACCCCGCCCTCACCATGCCCCGCTCCTGTGCCAGATAAGTTCACTATCCCCACTCCTGTGCCAGGTATGTCCACTACCCCCCCTGACCATAGCCCGCTCCTGTACCAGGTAAGCTCACTACCCCCCTCACAATAGCCCACTATCCCCCTCCTCCCTCACCATAGCCTGCTCCTGTGCCAGGTAAGTACACTACTCCCACTCCTGTGCCAGGTAAGTCCACTACCCTCACTCACATTAGCCTGCTCCTGTGCCAGGTAAGTCTACTACCCCTTCAGCCTAGCCCACTCCTGTGCCAAGTAAGTACACTCCTCCTCACCATAGCCCTCTCCTCTGCCAGGTAAGTCCACTTCTCCCCCCCCCCTCCCTCACAAAAGCCCGCTCCTGTGCCAGGTAAGTACACTACCCCCCCTCACCATAGCCCGCTCCTGTGCCAGATAAGTTCACTCTCCCCTCACCATAGCCCGCTAGTTTGCCAGGTAAGTACACTACCCCGTCACCATACCCCGCTCCTGTGCCAGGTAAGTCCACTATCCCCTTCACCATAGCCCGCTCCTGTGCCAGGTAAGTTGTCTACCCCCTCACCATAGCCTGCTCCTGTGCCAGGTAAGTCCTCTACCCCCTCACCATATCCCACTCATGTGCCAGGTAAGTATACTACCCCCCCCCCTCATAATAGCCCTCTCCTGTGTCAGGTAAATACACAACCCCCCCCCCTCCACCATAGCCCGCTCCTGTGCCAGGTAAGTCTACTACCCCCGCCACGATACCTCGTTCCTGTGCCAGGTAAGTCCACTACCCCCGCCCCTCCCCATACCCCGCTCCTGTGCCAGGTAAGTCCACTACCCCCCTTACCATAGCCCGCTCCCGTGCCAGGTAAGTATACTAGACATATGTAACTATACTAGGTCTTACATATGTGGAATACTAGATTCTGAATGATTCCTTACACAGGTTCCTGAAGGCTGTTCTGATGTTAGCCAGCCTCGCATATGCCGCAGACGTTATTCTTTTTGTGTGGGCTTCAGGAGACAGGTTTGGCGTGATATCAACTCCTAGATCTTTCTCTCTGTCCGTTTCATAAAGTACTTCATCTCCTATTCTGTATCCTGTGACTGGCCTCCTGTTTCCACTGCCTAGTTTCATTACTTTACATTTACTCGGATTGAACTTTAGCAGCCATTTGGTGGACCAATCATTTAGTTTGTCTAGGCCATCTTGTAGCCTCCTACTATCATCGTCTGCTTCAATCCTCCTCATAATTTTTGCATCATCGGCAAACATTGAGAGAAACGAGTCTATACCCTCTGGGAGATTATTTACATATATTAGAAACAGTATAGGGCCAAGGACTGACCCCTGCGGGATTCCACTTGTGAAGTCTCGCCAATCTGAGACCTCACCCCTCACACTGACTCGTTGTTTTCTGTTGCTTAGGTACTCTCTTATCCTGTGGCGTACCTTCTCTTTCACTCCAGCCTGCATCTCCAGCTTTTTCACTAGCCTCTTGTGTGGTACTGTATCAAAGGCTTTCTGGCAATCCAAAAATATGCAGTCTGCCCACCCCTCTCTTTCTTGCCTGGTTGTAGAATTCAATTAACCCTGTGAGGCAGGACTTGCAATCCCTGAACCCATGTTGATGCTGTGTTACAAAGTTCTTTTGCTCCAGATGTTCTACAAGCTTTCTTCGCACAATCTTCTCCGTCAGCTTGCATGATATGCAGGTTAGGGACACAGGCCTGTAGTTCAGTGCCTCCTGTCTATTCCCTTTCTTGTATATCGGGACTACATTGGCTGCTTTCCAAATTTCTGGTAGTTCTGTTGCCAGTGATTTGTTATACACTATGGAGAGTGGCATGCACAGTGCTTCTGCTCCTTTCTTTAGTATCCAAGGGGAGATTCCATCCGGGCCTATAGCCCTTGTCACATGCAACTCTAGTAAAAACTTCCTTACTTCCCCACTTGTAATCTCAAACTCATCTAGTGGTTACTGGTTAACAATTCCCTCTCTTATCTCTGGAATATCTCCTTGCTCTAAGGTGAAGACCTTCTGGAACTTCTTATTCAGTTCCTCACACACTTTCTTGTCGTTTGTAGTGAATCCTTCTGCCCTATCCTTAATTTCATTACCTGTTCCTTTACTGTTGTTTTTCTCCTAATGTGGCTGTGCAGCAATTTAGGCTGAGTCTGTCTTGCTTGCGATGTCATTTTTGTATTGTCTTTCTGCCTCTCTTCTCATCCTGACATATTCATTCCTGTATCTTTCTCTGCTCTCAAGTGTCCTGTTATTCCTATAGTTTCTCCAAGCCCTTTTACTTTGCTGCTTAGCTAGCCTACATCTCTGATTAAACCATGGGTTTCTCATCTTCATTTAATTGTTTGCTTTTTGGACTGGGGCAAACTTGTTTGCTGCCTCTTTGCACTTCTGCGTGATGTAGTCCATCATGTCTTGGGCCGTCTTTCCCCTGAGCTCTGTTTCCCATGATATATCTGTTAGGAATTTTCTTATTTCCTCATAGTTTCCCTTTTGGAATGCCAGTCTTTTGTTTTCAGTACCCCTCCTCGAGTTCAATAGCCCTTCTTCAACCAGATACTCAAACGTCAGTACACTGTGGTCGCTCATTCCTACTGGGGCCTCAAAGCCGATTTCCCTTATGTCGGAGTCGTTCAGAGTGAAAACTAAATCGATTTTTTTTATTAATACATGAGGTACATCTGCATTAGAACAGCTACCCTAGACTATATGAAGTGGAGTACAGTGTGTCAAAAAAGCTAACTAGGTGATGCTAAAAAATCCCCATCACACAGGAGTCATACTCACACATGTGATAGGCAGTCTTCACTGGCAGACTCCGGAAGCATTTTTGAGGGTATTATCAACACAAGATTGAATAAGGCAGCAGTGGTAGTAAAAGTCCCCATCTCGCAGGATGGTTAGTCATACAGAGCCATATGTTTAGTAGCCTGCACTGGCAAATTTTGGGTACACTGTGAGGATATCTTCAAGAATACGAATGAATAAAGTAATTGCAAAGCTCCAGGTACCTCATACCAACTGGTCTGAAAGGTCTAATAACTGGCCATTCGGTGATGTAGTGTGGGAGATCGTGACGACTAGGTCGAGTCTCGCTAGTTCGTCGTTTCCTCTCATCCTAGTGAGTTCCCTGACATCTTGGCTAAGAAAATTTCTTGTCGCCACCTCCATTAGCTTGGCTCTCCATGTATCCTCTCCTCTATGCGGTTCCTTGTTCTCCCAGTCTATCCTTCCGTGATTGAAGGATAGGATGTGGTACGAACAAGCTGCTGGTACTGGGTACTACTCATTCAAGCCTGGCAAAAAGATACCCAGAAACATTGCATGAGCCATACATCTGGAGCGGCTGGCTGACTGAGTGGACAGTGCTTTAGACTCGTGTACCTAGGAACCGGGGTTCGTTCCCCGCTGCCGGCGGAAAAACAAATGGGCAGAGTTTCGTTCACCTTGATGCCCCTGTTACCAAGCAGTAAGTAGGTACCTGGGAGTTAGACACCTGCTACAGGCTGCTTCCTCTGTGTGTGTGTGTGTGTGTACTCACCTAATTGTACTCACCTAATTGTGCTTGCGGGGGTTGAGCTCTGGCTCTTTGGTCCCGCCTCTCAACCGTCAATCAACTGGTGTACAGATTCCTGAGCCTATTGGGCTCTATCATATCTACATTTGAAACTGTGTATGGAGTCAGCCTCCACCACATCACTTCCTAATGCATTCCATTTACTAACTACTCTGACACTGAAAAAGTTCTTTCTAACGTCTCTGTGGCTCATTTGGGTACTCAGCTTCCACCTGTGTCCCCTTGTTCGCGTCCCACCAGTGTTGAAAAGTTCATCCTTGTTTACCCGGTCGATTCCCCTGAGGATTTTGTAGGTTGTGATCATGTCCCCCCTTACTCTTCTGTCTTCCAGTGTCGTGAGGTGCATTTCCCGCAGCCTTTCCTCATAACTCATGCCTCTTAGTTCTGGGACTAGTCTAGTAGCATACCTTTGGACTTTTTCCAGCTTCGTCGTGTGTGTGTGTGTGTGTGTGTGTGTGTGTGTGTGTGTGTGTGTGTATGTGTGAGTATGAAAAAAGTAGTTTGTAACAGTTGAGAGACGGGCCGAAAGAGCAGAGTTCATCCCCCGCAAGCACAACTAGGTGAATACACAGACTTAGACTTGGTTAAAAAGTGCTGGTGGGAGGTAATAAACCCAATAGTTAAAGAGTGTCATATCTGTGGAACAGAAGCAGAGGTACCGCTATTGCACTGCTTACTGGAATGTGAAGCAACTGAAGCCCTGCGCATCAAACTCAACATTAATCCAACGACAGCAGCTGCATTAGATACAAATTCTACAGCGACTACAATGATTAGAAAAGCAATTGAAGAATGGGACACACTAGCATCTATATCCGTCACCAAGATAATGTTATTAAAACAAGTCTAAAACCAGTGCGCAAAAACTGAAGCGGAAAAGAAAAGGAGAAAACCCCACTTCAATTTAAAACTTTGGCCCAAATATTACAGTAACAAGGCTATTGTAAATAATCGAACTGTATTACGGTCTCGCTATAGCCCGTGCTACATGGACATGTTGTTCTGAGCAGCTGAATCTAAAACAACAAGAAACAGTCTTGTTAAGAGGATTGTCTACTGCACCTTGTAAGACGATGTAAGTTACATCTGAACATTTGGTTTTAATACACCTGTGTTGGGACTTCCCTTCATCGTCATTCAAGCACTCCGGCATTATAGTAAGTTTCTCCATTGATATATTGGTGATTTTCACCCTTAGTAGTTATATGGTAGTTTCTCATCCGGTTTGTTATAGTAGTGTGGGTTCGGGTACGGTAGGATAAGTTGGGGGGTACCGTTGGGTGGGTTAGGGGCATAGTGTTTGGGTTAATGGTATCGCAGGGTGGGTTAGGGGTACAGAAGGTGGGTTTATGGTACCATAGGGTGGGTTAGGGGTACAGTATGGGGGTGAATGGTACCGTATGGTGGGTTGGTGTACAGTAGGATTTGTTGGAGGTACATGTTGTTGTTTTAGATTCAGCAACTCGGACCAAAAGTTCCAAGTAGCACGGGCTATGGTGAGCCCGTAGTCGATTTACCTGGCACAGGAGCCGGGCTGTAACTGGGGGGGAGGAGGCTGTAACGTTGTAGGTACAGTTTAATGTGCTGAAGGTACAGTAGGGCAAGTTGGAAGTACAGTAGTCCTGGCTGGGAGTTCAGGAAGGTGGCTGGAAAAAGGCAAGAGGGCAAATCAGTATACAATGAGAGACTCATTAGGTGGGCGGCCAACAATGGTTCGCCTCGTTACCGCCAGATGCCTCTCGCGTTGAGACAAAAGACGATCGCTCCTGCGGTCTGAACTTCAAAAGATGGCGGCGAAAGCAAGAGCCGTATTTACCTCACCACCTTCATCCTTGCCGCACATTCCCGCGAGGATTTCTTCTGTTGGTGTGGGCGAGGGAGGGAGTGTGGGAGCGGTGTGGAGAAGGCCGCTCCCACAAAACGCAATACAAGAACGGTAGTAACAAATGTCCGCCTCTGACGGCCCCGTCAAAAAGAGTTGTGGAGGCGTCGACGAGCGAAACTAATTGATGCCACAAGGCTGCTGACCCTCCCCACCGCCCTTGTTACTGGTCTCGTTGGGCTTGTCAGTGTTCCTTGTTGGGCTTAGTAATGTTACCCCCTGACTTGTTACTGCCGCTCTTGTGTTGTGCTCTCATTTACACCTGGGTTCACCTTCTGGAATCCGGCTCTTTGTGTACTCACCTAGTTGTGCTTGCGGGGGGTTGAGCTCTGGATCTTTGGTCCCGCCTCTCAACTGTAATCAATGGGTGTACAGATTCCAGAGCCTACTGGGCTCTATCAGATAGCTCTACCTGAGCATACCTCTATCATACCCGGAGCATACCAGGTATGCTGTCATATCTACATTTGAAACTATGTATGAAGTCTGCCTCCACCACATCACTCCCTAATGCATTCCATCTGTTAACTACTCTGACACTGAAAAAAGTTCTTTCTAACGTCCCTGTGGCTCATTTGGGTACTCAGTTTCCACCTGTGTTCCCTCGTTCGAGTACCCCATGTTAAACAGCTTATTCTTGTCTACCCTGTCAATTCCTCTGAGAATTTTGTAGTGATCATGCCTCCTCGAGCTCTCCTGTCTTCCTGCGACGTGAGGGGCAGTTCACGCAGCCTTTCTTCGTAACTCATGCCTCTTAGTTCTGGGACTAGCCTAGTTGTATACTTCTGAACTTTTTCCAGCTTCTTGTGTTTGACAAGGTACGGGCTCCATGCTGGGGCCGCATACTCCAGGATTGGTCTTACATATGTAGTATACAAGGTTTTTGAATGATTCCTTACACAGGTTCCTGAAGGCAGTTCTGATGTTAGCCAGCCTCGCATGCGCCGCAGATGTTATTCTTTTTATGTGGGCTTCAGGAGACAGGTTTGGTGTGATATCAACTCCTAGATCTTTCTCTCTGTCCATTTCATGAAGGACTTAATCTCCCATTTGGTATCATGTGTATGGCCTCCTGTTTCCACCGTCTGGTTTCATTACCTTACATTTACTCGGGTTGAACTTTACTAGCCATTTGTTGGACCATTCATTCAGTTTGTCTGGGTCATCTTGTAGCCTCATACTATCTTTCTCTGTCTTAATCATCATCATAATTTTTGCATCATCAGCAAACAATGAGAGCACCGAGTCTATACCCTCCGGGAGATCATTTACATGATCTCAGAAACATTATAGGTCCACGGACTGAACCCTGCAGGACTCCACTGGTGGCGCCTCGCCAATCTGAGACCTCCTCCCTCATAGTGACTCGCAGTCTTCTATTGCTTAGGTACTCCCTTATCTAATGGAGCATACCTTCCCTTTCACTCCTGCCTGTATCTCCAGCTTGTGCACTAGTCTCTTGTGTGGTACTGTGTCAAAGGCTTTCTGACAATCCAAAAATACGCAGTCTGCCCACCTCTCTCTTTCTTGCCTGGTCGTAGAATTCAATTAATCCAATTAATCCAGCGAGGCATAACTTGCCATCCCTGAACCCATGCTGATGTTGTGTTACAAAGTTCTTTTGCTCCAGATGTTCCACTAGCTTTTTTCGCACAATCTTCTCTGTCAACTTGAAGAGTGCGCGCGCGTGTGTGTGTGTGTGGTTGGTGGGTACGTGTTATTGTTAGTGATGTTAACTTGTTCTGTTATTGTAGTAGGTATATCAGTTCAGATATGTTAATGGGTAAAAGATTAATATATATTATCTTTTACAATTGTTAAGTATTTGTGTCAGCTTGTAGTCTCTTTTGTGGTGTTTGTGTCAGCTTGTGGCATGTTTGGTAGTGTTTGTGTCAGCTTGTGGTAGCGTTAGCGGATAGTTTCGTGCTGTAGTTGCATGGTAGCCAATGGTGGCTACCAATGTCAGTATGTTGGAGCGAGGATGACTTATCTTTGATAATAATGATTACGTTAGTAGGTACCATCTCTTACCTCCCCCTTCCCCCATCCCCCTCCCTCTCAGATGCTGAATGTTACCCCTCTCTCCCCCTACCCCCCCCCCCCCTCGCCCCTTCCATCCTCATGTCAAATGTTTCCACTTTCCTTCCCTCCCAGATGCCGAATGTTACACCCCCTCCCCGCCCCCCTCCCAGATACCGCGACATACACAAGGACTGTATAAAACTCTCCACACAAGAACCGCTGTTGAGCCTCTAAACTCATTCTTTTCAATAGCCGCTCGAAATCCATCATTTTCGGCCTAAATTCCAAGCGGCGGCTCTGGTGTCGGCATCTTCCAAGCGACCAAATATTGGCCAAAAATGGCCCCGGTGGATAGAGCCATCAACACCATGACACCCGTAGCCAATCTTCCCTCCGGTCGCCACTTGCCCATTATTCCTTCCCCAGTTATTTAAGGACTCCCGGCAATCATATTCTTACCTCATTAGCTTAGGTGGACGCGGACATGGTTTATGCAGAGCGTGATGTGGGAGATAGAGGGCGGCAGGGCGTGGTGGTGTAGGGAAATATAGTGACGCTGGCTACCTGGGTGAGAGCGGTGGCGGGCCACGCACAACGGAACAACTCGGGTGGGAAATCGGGAATGAATTTATTTAAACTATCTGAGTGACTTTTCAGACGCCGCGATGGGCATAGTCGGTCAGTAAACCGAGAAAGAAAGCTTCCTGGTATTCAATATCGGGTACGTTTACAAGTATATATTCTCACCGAAAGGTGTACGCAGTTACTCGATGTATATATTTGTGGTTTACCATAGTCCTGGATTGTATTCAGGACTAAAGCATATTTGCTGATTAGTCAGTAAGCTGTTGTGGCTTTAATATTCCTGCAGGGATTAACAAGCTTTATAAAGGCCCAACACTACCAGGAGTAACAAGGTTATCTGCAAGTGTGTGTACGACGACATTAGGCTATGTTTTGACACCGGTAATAATAACGTCACAATCATGATTAACATTAAAAGTACACGCATGCAACCTGTCCCCTTGGTGAATGTACACCCAGGTGTATGTACACCACCAAGGTGTATGTACACCCAGGTGTATGTACACCACCAAGGTGTATGTACACCCAGGGGTATGTACACCCAGGGGTATGTACACCCAGGGGTATGTACACCCAGGGGTATGTACACCCAGGGGTATGTACACCCAGGGGTATGTATTCACCTAGTTGTGCTTGAGGGGGTTGAGCTCTGCGCCTCTTAACTGTTTCTACTACTATTTATTTTCCACACCACACACACACACACCAGGAAACAGCCCGTGACAGCTGACTAACTCCCAGGTACCTATTTACTGCTAGGTAACAGAGGCATAGGGTGAAAGAAACTATCCCCACCGTTTCACGCCGGCGCTCGGAATCGAACCCGGGACCACAGGATCATGTGTACAGTCCAGCGTGCTGTCCGCTCGGCCACCGGCTCCCCCAGCACCCAGGTACACCCAGGGGTATGTACACCCAGGGTAAATGTACACCCAGGGGTATGTACACCCAGGGTAAATGTACACCCAGGTATACTGACTTTACATCGCGATCTTAGATTTTTATAAATCTAAATTAATCCTGGATAATGTTGATGACGTGATTCTCTAATATTATGATGGATTGGATCAACTAGGTTGTACTATGTTTAAAATAAATTGGACCGTTATTGATTTTTTTATATAAATATTAAGGAAGGTTAGGTAAAGCTGACCTTAAGGCAGGTGAGGTATAGCTGACCTAAGGCAGGTGAGGTAAAGCTGACCTTAAGGCAGGTGAGGTAAAGCTGACCTTAAGGCAGGTGAGGTAAAGCTGACCAGGCAGATGAGTTAAGGTTAAGGTAATATGACTGTCATGCCACTCTGGCCGTCAAAAAAAATCAACGTCGCTGTTTGAGCCCACTTGACTGTTGCCGCCGGAGGCGGCTAGTTTATTGTGCACCCCATACTCATCCTGTGAGCGGTAGCGCAAAAAGCATTACAGAGGGCACAAAAGGTCTTTATCAGACCTCATCTTAAATTATTACATAAACAATTTCATCTATCATTCACACCTTATAGTCCCATTTGTGCCTCTATAACCCTTCACACCACCGCCCACGAGACGGGTATGGGGTCCACCACCGCCCACGGGACGGGAATGGGGTCCACCACCGCCCACGAGACGGGTATGGGGGTCCACCACCGCCCACGGGACGGATATGGGGGTCCTCCACCGCCCACGGGACGGGTATGGGGTCCACCACCGCCCACGGGACGGGTATGGGGTCCACCACCGCCCACGGGACGGGTATGGGGTCCACCACCGCCCACGGGACGGGTATTGGGTCCACCACCGCCCACGGGACGGGTATGGGGTCCACCACCGCCCACGGGACGGGTATGGGCGGCATACGTAATAAATTAATAATTACCTGGAATAAGCTAATATGACCACATAACTATGACTATCACACGTTGAAGTAATTCAGTCAAGTAAAGTTAAGCCCTGCTGAGTGCGGCAAAGACTGGATAAGTGACCGCATAATACAGCCTCGCCCCTTGACAAGGGGTGGGGGGCGGCCTCAATAAGCCTAACAGGTTTACTGTCACAACAATGCATACCTCGTGTCAGTATAATTCACAAATTTCACAAATATATCCCCGGCAAACAAATTTGGACATTCAAACCCTTGTGCGGCTAAAAAAAAAAAATTGATATTTGAAAAGACGGCTCTAATTGTGTTCTCAAAGCTGGCAAATCAGCGACCGCGTAAGATAGCGGTTGGAATGTGTTAGTGTTGCTGATAATTGACAAAGTTACATGGCCTTAATTGACAAAGTTACATGGCCTTAATTGACAAAGTTACATGGCCTTAATTGACAAAGTTACATGGCCTTAATTGACAAAGTTACATGGCCTTAATTGACAAAGTTACATGGCCTTAACTTAATATGTTCCAAGAGCGTTTCCATTTATTTTATACCATGAGTTTTCTTTATTTAATTGCTGTTATTACTTATTTTTATTCAGTGTTGGCGAGTAATAATTTTGTTGACAATTGTACATTAAGTTTTCCCAAAACAGTGCTTGGAAGCCTAAGATCTCAACATATATGGGTAAGCAATAATCAAACTGTAAACAGTATTTGAATGCAGCAAATATTAAATAAAGTTAAATAAAACTTATTCTCATTCCAATTCACTGGTCTGGTTTCCTGTATTTAATTTGCCTTGACAAATTTAGTATGTATAGGCCTCTAATTACAAAATTACTTTACAATTTTAATTGTAAGTGAACTATTTATATTAGCAAAAAAATTTGGTATGTCAGAGAAGCAGATTGTCTATCGGCTTCTCTTAGTTGAAATGAAGAGCACTTATTATTGACTTATTAAAGTATAAAGTCATAGACCACTTGTACTTATAGAAGTGTACCTCTTACCTCGACTATGAAAACTCAGTTTAAGAGTTTAAGAGCTCTGAAGAGCTGCGAGGTAATCCTCAACCCAGGGTTATTATTGGTATGGGCGACTTCGGAGCTCGTAAACTGTTTAAAAAAAGCCGCCATTGATGTCGTTAAGAAGTACAGATCTCGTAAGTGAACATCTAAGTGTTATGTAATTCCTGACCGGACCTGTAGCCTTTGATCAGTGGTCTTGGTGTTGATAAGTCCTGGCCGTCCTCCTCAGCGCTCCCAACCTCACTAAACTCTTGTACTAACGTGCTCGGACCTAACCTAACCCAAGACCCACCAACAGAAAACGCGACATCACACCAATTTCGCGAGCCGCTACCATTTTTTTGGTGTATCAGTTTTTGCCCTTAGGAGAAGTATATGTCAAAATGCGATGTGTTATCAGGGGGACGGGCTGTGTAGGCAGCTTGTCCTCCCTGACATTAACCAAAAACAGTTCCAACCTATAACTGCTCAACCACCTCCTGCAAATACACATAATTGCTAAAGAACCGAAAAAACATAATCTATCCCAGGAAGAATTTATTACAAAATGCTAATTTACATTATTATAAATTTATATTCAAGAAAATATTATTTTTTATTGCATATAAATTTATAATAATGTAAATTAGCATTTTGTAATAAATTCTTTCTGGGATAGATTATGATTATGTGTGTTGGGGTCGGCCGCTGCTGGACGACCATAACCTGAGGGTGTGTTGGGGTCGGCCGCTGCTGGACGACCATAACCTGAGGGTGTGGTGGTGTCGGCCGTTGCTGGACGACCATAACCTGAGGGTGTGGTGGTGTCGGCCGCTGCTGGACGACCATAACCTGAGGGTGTGTTGGGGTCGGCCGCTGCTGGACGACCATAACCTGAGGGTGTGGTGGTGTCGGCCGTTGCTGGACGACCATAACCTGAGGGTGTGGTGGTGTCGGCCGCTGCTGGACGACCATAACCTGAGGGTGTGGTGGTGTCAGCCGCTGCTGGATGACCATAACCTGAGGGTGTGGTGGTGTCGGCCGCTGCTGGACGACCATAACCTGAGGGTGTGGTGGTGTCAGCCGCTGCTGGACGACCATAACCTGAGGGTGTGGTGGTGTCGGCCGTTGCTGGACGACCATAACCTGAGGGTGTGGTGGTGTCGGCCGCTGCTGGACGACCATAACCTGAGGGTGTGGTGGTGTCAGCCGTTGCTGGACGACCATAACCTGAGGGTGTGGTGGTGTCGGCCGTTGCTGGACGACCATAACCTGAGGGTGTGGTGGTGTCGGCCGCTGCTGGACGACCATAACCTGAGGATGGGCTGGTGTCGGCCGCTGCTAGACGACCATAACCTGAGGGTGTGGTGGTGTCGGCCGCTGCTGGACGACCATAACCTGAGGGTGTGGTGGTGTCAGCCGCTGCTGGACGACCATAACCTGAGGGTGTGGTGGTGTCGGCCGCTGCTGGACGACCATAACCTGAGGGTGTGGTGGTGTCAGCCGCTGCTGGACGACCATAACCTGAGGGTGTGGTGGTGTCAGCCGCTGCTGGACGACCATAACCTGAGGGTGTGGTGGTGTCGGCCGCTGCTGGACGACCATAACCTGAGGGTGTGGTGGTGTCAGCCGCTGCTGGACGACCATAACCTGAGGGTGTGGTGGTGTCAGCCGCTGCTGGACGACCATAACCTGAGGGTGTGGTGGTGTCGGCCGCTGCTGGACGACCATAACCTGAGGGTGTGGTGGTGTCAGCCGCTGCTGGACGACCATAACCTGAGGGTGTGGTGGTGTCAGCCGCTGCTGGACGACCATAACCTGAGGGTGTGGTGGTGTCAGCCGCTGCTGGACGACCATAACCTGAGGGTGTGGTGGTGTCAGCCGCTGCTGGACGACCATAACCTGAGGGTGTGGTGGTGTCAGCCGCTGCTGGACGACCATAACCTGAGGGTGTGGTGGTGTCAGCCGCTGCTGGACGACCATAACCTGAGGGTGTGGTGGTGTCGGCCGCTGCTAGACGACCATAACCTGAGGGTGTGGTGGTGTCAGCCGTTGCTGGACGACCATAACCTGAGGGTGTGGTGGTGTCAGCCGCTGCTGGACGACCATAACCTGAGGGTGTGGTGGTGTCAGCCGCTGCTGGACGACCATAACCTGAGGGTGTGGTGGTGTCAGCCGCTGCTGGACGACCATAACCTGAGGGTGTGGTGGTGTCAGCCGCTGCTGGACGACCATAACCTGAGGGTGTGGTGGTGTCAGCCGCTGCTGGACGACCATAACCTGAGGGTGTGGTGGTGTCAGCCGCTGCTGGACGACCATAACCTGAGGTTGTGGTGGTGTCAGCCGCTGCTGGACGACCATAACCTGAGGGTGTGGTGGTGTCAGCCGCTGCTGGACGACCATAACCTGAGGGTGTGGTGGTGTCAGCCGCTGCTGGACGACCATAACCTGAGGGTGTGGTGGTGTCAGCCGTTGCTGGACGACCATAACCTGAGGGTGTGGTGGTGTCGGCCCGCTGCTGGACGACCATAACCTGAGGGTGTGGTGGTGTCAGCCGTTGCTGGACGACCATAACCTGAGGGTGTGGTGGTGTCAGCCGCTGCTGGACGACCATAACCTGAGGGTGTGGTGGTGTCAGCCGCTTGCTGGACGACCATAACCTGAGGGTGTGGTGGTGTCAGCCGCTGCTGGACGACCATAACCTGAGGGTGTGGTGGTGTCAGCCGCTGCTGGACGACCATAACCTGAGGGTGTGGTGGTGTCAGCCGCTGCTGGACGACCATAACCTGAGGGTGTGGTGGTGTCAGCCGCTGCTGGACGACCATAACCTGAGGGTGTGGTGGTGTCAGCCGCTGCTGGACGACCATAACCTGAGGGTGTGGTGGTGTCAGCCGCTTGCTGGACGACCATAACCTGAGGGTGTGGTGGTGTCAGCCGCTGCTGGACGACCATAACCTGAGGGTGTGGTGGTGTCAGCCGCTGCTGGACGACCATAACCTGAGGGTGTGGTGGTGTCAGCCGCTGCTGGACGACCATAACCTGAGGGTGTGGTGGTGTCAGCCGCTGCTGGACGACCATAACCTGAGGGTGTGGTGGTGTCAGCCGCTTGCTGGACGACCATAACCTGAGGGTGTGGTGGTGTCAGCCGCTTGCTGGACGACCATAACCTGAGGGTGTGGTGGTGTCAGCCGCTGCTGGACGACCATAACCTGAGGGTGTGGTGGTGTCAGCCGCTGCTGGACGACCATAACCTGAGGGTGTGGTGGTGTCAGCCGCTGCTGGACGACCATAACCTGAGGGTGTGGTGGTGTCAGCCGCTGCTGGACGACCATAACCTGAGGGTGTGGTGGTGTCAGCCGCTGCTGGACGACCATAACCTGAGGGTGTGGTGGTGTCAGCCGTTGCTGGACGACCATAACCTGAGGGTGTGGTGGTGTCAGCCGCTGCTGGACGACCATAACCTGAGGGTGTGGTGGTGTCAGCCGCTGCTGGACGACCATAACCTGAGGGTGTGGTGGTGTCAGCCGCTGCTGGACGACCATAACCTGAGGGTGTGGTGGTGTCAGCCGCTGCTGGACGACCATAACCTGAGGGTGTGGTGGTGTCAGCCGCTGCTGGACGACCATAACCTGAGGGTGTGGTGGTGTCAGCCGCTTGCTGGACGACCATAACCTGAGGGTGTGGTGGTGTCAGCCGCTGCTGGACGACCATAACCTGAGGGTGTGGTGGTGTCAGCCGCTGCTGGACGACCATAACCTGAGGGTGTGGTGGTGTCAGCCGCTGCTGGACGACCATAACCTGAGGGTGTGGTGGTGTCAGCCGCTTGCTGGACGACCATAACCTGAGGGTGTGGTGGTGTCAGCCGCTGCTGGACGACCATAACCTGAGGGTGTGGTGGTGTCAGCCGCTGCTGGACGACCATAACCTGAGGGTGTGGTGGTGTCAGCCGCTTGCTGGACGACCATAACCTGAGGGTGTGGTGGTGTCAGCCGCTGCTGGACGACCATAACCTGAGGGTGTGGTGGTGTCAGGCCGCTGCTGGACGACCATAACCTGAGGGTGTGGTGGTGTCAGCCGCTGCTGGACGACCATAACCTGAGGGTGTGGTGGTGTCAGCCGCTGCTGGACGACCATAACCTGAGGGTGTGGTGGTGTCAGCCGCTGCTGGACGACCATAACCTGAGGGTGTGGTGGTGTCAGCCGCTGCTGGACGACCATAACCTGAGGGTGTGGTGGTGTCAGCCGCTGCTGGACGACCATAACCTGAGGGTGTGGTGGTGTCAGCCGTTGCTGGACGACCATAACCTGAGGGTGTGGTGGTGTCAGCCGCTGCTGGACGACCATAACCTGAGGGTGTGGTGGTGTCGGCCGCTGCTGGACGACCATAACCTGAGGGTGTGGTGGTGTCAGCCGCTGCTGGACGACCATAACCTGAGGGTGTGGTGGTGTCGGCCGCTGCTGGACGACCATAACCTGAGGGTGTGGTGGTGTCAGCCGCTGCTGGACGACCATAACCTGAGGGTGTGGTGGTGTCAGGCCGCTGCTGGACGACCATAACCTGAGGGTGTGGTGGTGTCAGCCGCTGCTGGACGACCATAACCTGAGGGTGTGGTGGTGTCAGGCCGCTGCTGGACGACCATAACCTGAGGGTGTGGTGGTGTCAGCCGCTGCTGGACGACCATAACCTGAGGGTGTGGTGGTGTCAGGCCGCTGCTGGACGACCATAACCTGAGGGTGTGGTGGTGTCAGCCGCTGCTGGACGACCATAACCTGAGGGTGTGGTGGTGTCGGCCGCTGCTGGACGACCATAACCTGAGGGTGTGGTGGTGTCAGCCGCTGCTGGACGACCATAACCTGAGGGTGTGGTGGTGTCAGGCCGCTGCTGGACGACCATAACCTGAGGGTGTGGTGGTGTCAGCCGCTGCTGGACGACCATAACCTGAGGGTGTGGTGGTGTCAGCCGCTGCTGGACGACCATAACCTGAGGGTGTGGTGGTGTCAGCCGCTGCTGGACGACCATAACCTGAGGGTGTGGTGGTGTCAGGCCGCTGCTGGACGACCATAACCTGAGGGTGTGGTGGTGTCAGCCGCTGCTGGACGACCATAACCTGAGGGTGTGGTGGTGTCAGCCGCTGCTGGACGACCATAACCTGAGGGTGTGGTGGTGTCAGCCGCTGCTGGACGACCATAACCTGAGGGTGTGGTGGTGTCAGGCCGCTGCTGGACGACCATAACCTGAGGGTGTGGTGGTGTCAGCCGCTGCTGGACGACCATAACCTGAGGGTGTGGTGGTGTCAGCCGCTGCTGGACGACCATAACCTGAGGGTGTGGTGGTGTCAGCCGCTGCTGGACGACCATAACCTGAGGGTGTGGTGGTGTCAGCCGCTGCTGGACGACCATAACCTGAGGGTGTGGTGGTGTCGGCCGCTGCTGGACGACCATAACCTGAGGGTGTGGTGGTGTCAGCCGCTGCTGGACGACCATAACCTGAGGGTGTGGTGGTGTCGGCCGCTGCTGGACGACCATAACCTGAGGGTGTGGTGGTGTCAGGCCGCTGCTGGACGACCATAACCTGAGGGTGTGGTGGTGTCGGCCGCTGCTGGACGACCATAACCTGAGGGTGTGGTGGTGTCAGCCGCTGCTGGACGACCATAACCTGAGGGTGTGGTGGTGTCGGCCGCTGCTGGACGACCATAACCTGAGGGTGTGGTGGTGTCGGCCGCTGCTGGACGACCATAACCTGAGGGTGTGGTGGTGTCGGCCGCTGCTGGACGACCATAACCTGAGGGTGTGGTGGTGTCGGCCGCTGCTAGACGACCATAACCTGAGGGTGTGGTGGTGTCGGCCGCTGCTGGACGACCATAACCTGAGGGTGTGGTGGTGTCGGCCGCTGCTGGACGACCATAACCTGAGGGTGTGGTGGTGTCGGCCGCTGCTGGACGACCATAACCTGAGGGTGTGGTGGTGTCAGGCCGCTGCTGGACGACCATAACCTGAGGGTGTGGTGGTGTCGGCCGCTGCTGGACGACCATAACCTGAGGGTGTGGTGGTGTCGGCCGCTGCTGGACGACCATAACCTGAGGGTGTGGTGGTGTCGGCCGCTGCTGGACGACCATAACCTGAGGGTGTGGTGGTGTCAGCCGCTGCTGGACGACCATAACCTGAGGGTGTGGTGGTGTCGGCCGCTGCTGGACGACCATAACCTGAGGGTGTGGTGGTGTCAGGCCGCTGCTGGACGACCATAACCTGAGGGTGTGGTGGTGTCGGCCGCTGCTGGACGACCATAACCTGAGGGTGTGGTGGTGTCGGCCGCTGCTGGACGACCATAACCTGAGGGTGTGGTGGTGTCGGCCGCTGCTGGACGACCATAACCTGAGGGTGTGGTGGTGTCAGCCGCTGCTGGACGACCATAACCTGAGGGTGTGGTGGTGTCGGCCGCTGCTGGACGACCATAACCTGAGGGTGTGGTGGTGTCAGCCGCTGCTGGACGACCATAACCTGAGGGTGTGGTGGTGTCGGCCGCTGCTGGACGACCATAACCTGAGGGTGTGGTGGTGTCGGCCGCTGCTGGACGACCATAACCTGAGGGTGTGGTGGTGTCGGCCGCTGCTGGACGACCATAACCTGAGGGTGTGGTGGTGTCAGCCGCTGCTGGACGACCATAACCTGAGGGTGTGGTGGTGTCGGCCGCTGCTGGACGACCATAACCTGAGGGTGTGGTGGTGTCAGCCGCTGCTGGACGACCATAACCTGAGGGTGTGGTGGTGTCAGCCGCTGCTGGACGACCATAACCTGAGGGTGTGGTGGTGTCGGCCGCTGCTGGACGACCATAACCTGAGGGTGTGGTGGTGTCGGCCGCTGCTGGACGACCATAACCTGAGGGTGTGGTGGTGTCAGCCGCTGCTGGACGACCATAACCTGAGGGTGTGGTGGTGTCAGCCGCTGCTGGACGACCATAACCTGAGGGTGTGGTGGTGTCGGCCGCTGCTGGACGACCATAACCTGAGGGTGTGGTGGTGTCGGCCGCTGCTGGACGACCATAACCTGAGGGTGTGGTGGTGTCAGCCGCTGCTGGACGACCATAACCTGAGGGTGTGGTGGTGTCGGCCGCTGCTGGACGACCATAACCTGAGGGTGTGGTGGTGTCAGCCGCTGCTGGACGACCATAACCTGAGGGTGTGGTGGTGTCAGCCGCTGCTGGACGACCATAACCTGAGGGTGTGGTGGTGTCGGCCGCTGCTGGACGACCATAACCTGAGGGTGTGGTGGTGTCGGCCGCTGCTGGACGACCATAACCTGAGGGTGTGGTGGTGTCAGCCGCTGCTGGACGACCATAACCTGAGGGTGTGGTGGTGTCAGCCGCTGCTGGACGACCATAACCTGAGGGTGTGGTGGTGTCAGCCGCTGCTGGACGACCATAACCTGAGGGTGTGGTGGTGTCGGCCGCTGCTGGACGACCATAACCTGAGGGTGTGGTGGTGTCGGCCGCTGCTGGACGACCATAACCTGAGGGTGTGGTGGTGTCAGCCGTTGCTGGACGACCATAACCTGAGGGTGTGGTGGTGTCAGCCGCTGCTGGACGACCATAACCTGAGGGTGTGGTGGTGTCAGCCGTTGCTGGACGACCATAACCTGAGGGTGTGGTGGTGTCAGCCGTTGCTGGACGACCATAACCTGAGGGTGTGGTGGTGTCAGCCGCTGCTGGACGACCATAACCTGAGGGTGTGGTGGTGTCGGCCGCTGCTGGACGACCATAACCTGAGGGTGTGGTGGTGTCGGCCGCTGCTGGACGACCATAACCTGAGGGTGTGGTGGTGTCGGCCGCTGCTGGACGACCATAACCTGAGGGTGTGGTGGTGTCAGCCGCTGCTGGACGACCATAACCTGAGGGTGTGGTGGTGTCAGCCGTTGCTGGACGACCATAACCTGAGGGTGTGGTGGTGTCAGCCGCTGCTGGACGACCATAACCTGAGGGTGTGGTGGTGTCGGCCGCTGCTGGACGACCATAACCTGAGGGTGTGGTGGTGTCAGCCGCTGCTGGACGACCATAACCTGAGGGTGTGGTGGTGTCAGCCGCTGCTGGACGACCATAACCTGAGGGTGTGGTGGTGTCAGCCGCTGCTGGACGACCATAACCTGAGGGTGTGGTGGTGTCAGCCGCTGCTGGACGACCATAACCTGAGGGTGTGGTGGTGTCAGCCGCTGCTGGACGACCATAACCTGAGGGTGTGGTGGTGTCGGCCGCTGCTGGACGACCATAACCTGAGGGTGTGGTGGTGTCGGCCGCTGCTGGACGACCATAACCTGAGGGTGTGGTGGTGTCGGCCGCTGCTGGACGACCATAACCTGAGGGTGTGGTGGTGTCGGCCGCTGCTGGACGACCATAACCTGAGGGTGTGGTGGTGTCAGCCGCTGCTGGACGACCATAACCTGAGGGTGTGGTGGTGTCAGCCGCTGCTGGACGACCATAACCTGAGGGTGTGGTGGTGTCGGCCGCTGCTGGACGACCATAACCTGAGGGTG
This sequence comes from Procambarus clarkii, assembly GCF_040958095.1. Taxonomy (NCBI): domain Eukaryota; kingdom Metazoa; phylum Arthropoda; class Malacostraca; order Decapoda; family Cambaridae; genus Procambarus; species Procambarus clarkii. Next base: position 35,534,815 of record NC_091192.1, read on the forward strand.
TGGTGGTGTCAGCCGCTGCTGGACGACCATAACCTGAGGGTGTGGTGGTGTCGGCCGCTGCTGGACGACCATAACCTGAGGGTGTGGTGGTGTCAGCCGCTGCTGGACGACCATAACCTGAGGGTGTGGTGGTGTCAGCCGCTGCTGGACGACCATAACCTGAGGGTGTGGTGGTGTCGGCCGCTGCTGGACGACCATAACCTGAGGGTGTGGTGGTGTCAGCCGCTGCTGGACGACCATAACCTGAGGGTGTGGTGGTGTCGGCCGCTGCTAGACGACCATAACCTGAGGGTGTGGTGGTGTCAGCCGCTGCTGGACGACCATAACCTGAGGGTGTGGTGGTGTCGGCCGCTGCTGGACGACCATAACCTGAGGGTGTGGTGGTGTCAGCCGCTGCTGGACGACCATAACCTGAGGGTGTGGTGGTGTCAGCCGTTGCTGGACGAGGAATATTGATATCTGTAACACGGTGCAGGATAAATTATATGTTGATCAATCACGCAGAGAAAATTATAACCAGCATCGGCTACATTACCACCACCACCACCACCCATACCAACCACCACCAGGCCTCCCTCACCAGCTACCAACAACAGAGACTTCCTCTCTGCCTAACAAAAGTTAATCTCTGATCACTCACACCCAGTAAACAATTTATCTTGCCCCGCCACCACCTTCTATCCTGCCCCACCACCACCTTCTATCCTGCCCCACCACCACCTTCTATCCTGCCACACCACCATCGTCTATCCTGGCACGCCACCACTTTCTATCCTGCCAAGACACTACCCTCTCTCTCTCTATCCTGCCACACCACAATCCTGTATCTATGCTGCCCAACACACTCTCTTATCCTGCCCCACACACTCTTATCCTGCCCCGCACACCCTGCCCCACACACTCTTATCCTGCCCCTCACACCCTGCCCACACACTCTTATCCTGCCCCACACACTCTTATGTGTGTGTGGGGCAGGATAAGAGTGTGTGGGGAACCACACACTCATCCATGTGTGGTTGCACCTAGTGCAACCACACGTGAATGCACTAGGTGCATAGTAAATGGAATGCACTAGGAAGTGATGTGGTGGAGGCTGACTCCATACACAGTTTCAAATGTAGATATGATAGAGCCCAGTAGGCTCAGGAATCTGTACGTTAGTTGATTGACGGTTGAGAGGCGGGACCAAAGAGCCAGAGCTCAACCCCCGCAAGCACAATTAGGTGAGTACAATTAGGTGAGTACACATTCTCATTCTGCCCCACACACTCTCATCCTGCACCACACACTCGTATCCTGCCCCACACACTCATAACCTGCTCCAGCAGCCTCTGATCCTGCCCCACAGACTTATCCTGCCCCACACTGTCTGTCTAGCTAGTAACGTTTTATGTTTACAGAGGTGACATAAGGATGCGATTGTGTGAAGGAGAGCAGTTCACATTGGACAGTCCAAGAACTCTTGACTTGGTTCTGTAAGAGGACAAAGTGGCCGCCGTCGGTTATAGTAGTGGGTTAGCTGCTGGTTTATACAGTGTTGGATGGGCCGCCGTACCCGGGATTGGCCAGGAAGAGTTACGCGACGACAGTGGTTCGTCTGTTGAGAAGTGCTGCTAGCGAGCTGCTAGAGACTTCTGCCAGGGGTGCTAGCTACCTCTGTATGTGATTGTTTGAGACCCCTGTCAGCGTGTTGCTGAAACCCTCTGCCAGTGTGTATCTGGAGAGCGGAGGTGGGATATCCACACATCGGGAGGATACGGTGTGTGTGGACTGGCCCATGTTGCAAAAGGTGTTAGCCATTAGGTGTGGACGGCGTGTGCCTGGAAAGTGGATCCACCGGGATTTGATGCACATTGCCGATGGAGTGTGTCCTGAGTGAACGCGACACTTTGTAAATGTGTAGTAATACTTTAATATGATATATATATATATTGGTGAAGGTGTAATAGTGTGTTATTTATCCCCCCCCCCCCCCTTTTATTCTTTGCACTACTACTTGCCACAGCCAGTTTCTTGAAAACTTACCACCTACTTCGGGTTGGATATAGAAGATGTTATAACAGCAAGAACCCGGTTACTGGCCCAAGCTGGTCGTAACGCAGCCTAATCCTGCCCCTACACACACTTGTCCTGCCCAACAACCATCATAGAGGCCCCACCGCCAGAACACTGTTCACCACAGTGAACTGTTGGAGTTCACAACAGTGAACTCCTCTAAAGATAAGATAACCACTACTCTAAGCGCCGTCAGTAGTAGGATACGAACCCCTAGCGAGGGGTCCTCGCCGTTCCATTATTATTATTGACATCTTTATTGACAAAATTAATTACAATTTTGCCTAATCTGAGGATTTCAATTAAGTCTTATTAAAGTGAGGATAATGCTGGTATTCACTGTCATGCAAGACAGAGGATCATGCACAAGACAATAAGTCTAAAGAGTAGGCTGAAGCACACATATATATATCATGGTTACAATAAATATTTTAATGTATGAATATGTAAAAACAACTTTTATTGTGCACTGCCACACAAGGGCAGGGATGGGTTCATAAGTGATGCAGCTTAGAAGTAATATAAATAAAATTGTTCTTCATTCTTTAAAATGGGTAAGAAAATTTTGGATAAATTGTTAGGATGTCGTCCAGAACACCTGAGTCAACGAAATACACAGTTGGTGGTACAATAGGCCAGGAAGTCTAAAGTCTTTTACGGTTTTACATTCAACAATATAGTGTTCTAGTAAATGTAATAGAGGTTTATCACAGAGTTTACAATTTGAGTATTCTGGTAATGGCTCAGTCTCACTAACCTGCCAGATGTGCCTATAGCCAAGGCGAATTCGCGCAATGACATCACATTGCCTGGTTCGGTTACTGTGCTGACCATACAAATACCTTTTATTACAAAAGTTGTCATAACTTTTAATACTGCAGCTTTCAGGTCTCTGGGCATTTCTTAGTTCTTCTAAATCTGAATTAATTTCTTTAATTTGCATGTTTCTAATAATTGCATTAAATAGTCCAAAGTCATAATCAGTGTTTTCTTTTCTGCAAGCCTCATTGGCTAATCGATCTACAAAGTCATGTTTTCCAGCTCCAACATGGGATGGTATCCACAGTTGAGAAGCGGGACCAAAGAGCCAAACCTCAACCCCCGCAGGCACAAATAGGTGAGTACACAAATTTTTTACAATAGTTATTATCATTGGCAAAAATTACATTCCATTTAATATTATAATAAATAGTCTCCGTGGTGTAGTGGTAAGACACTCGCCTGGCGTTCCGCGAGCGCTATGTCATGGGTTTGTATCCTGGCCGGGGAGGATTTACTGGGCGCAATTCCTTAACTGTAGCCTCTGTTTAACGCAACAGTAAAATGTGTACTTGGATGAAAAAACGATTCTTCGTGGCAGGGGATCGTATTCCAGGGACCATAGGATTAAGGACTTGCCCGAAACGCTACGCGTACTAGTGGCTGTACAAGAATGTAACAACTCTTGTATATATCTCAAAAAAAAAAAAATAAGCTACTTCAGACATACATTGTGATGGGTTATTTAAGGACTGCAGAACACTTTTAGAGTCACAGAAAATAACTCCACCGACATTGAGCTTAAGGTATTCAGTGGCTAGATAAATACCCAATAGCTCGGTCTGTGTCGTGCTTGCCCAGTTGTTCAGTCTCTGTGTACTAGACATGATCATTTCATTCCCTTTATATACTGCACATGCACAACCTGTTCTACCAGTGCCTAACTGCAAGGAGCCATCAGTAAAGGCATAGGATTCAGTCGGTTTAAGATTTTGAAGATGACTGTCAATAGCTTCTAATGTTACACATCTCAAAATTTCAGTGTTATACATTTGTTTCACGCTGATGGGGGTATAATGCAAAGAGACTTGCACATCTTTCCAAGGGAAAATATGGTGAACAGTTTTATCAGTATTATGAGACACATTCAGTTTCAGAAGATTATAGGTGCAACAACTGAGCCACACTGTAAGGAGCTTTTTGCGGCGGATTGAGATAACAGTCAGAATTGTTTAGAATGGATCTCAATTTAATTTGGATAGAACTGGGAGGACCATTATTTTTCAAAGTTTTGGCACAAAACATAGTACTAAGTAGAACTATTCTTTCGTAAATGGAAGGTAAGTTTAGTTCCTTTCTTGTGTTAACAATTCTGACAGTTCAAGGACAACCCAGGATGATGCGCATGGCATCATTCTGTACTACATCTAGGCCTTGTAATTGTTTAGGAGAAAAATTCAAAAGATGCAAGGCATAATAGTCAACAACAGATCGTATAAAGGCAATATAAAAACTACGAGAATATTTTATGTTAATGCCAAATCCTTTGCCAACAAGAGTTTTGAGAGGTTTAAGATGCTCAACAGGTTAATTTTTTGCGTAGGTTGCTGATGAGATTTGTATCATTAACCTCGACTCCAAGATATTTATAAGACTCACAAATCTCCATGGGCACTCCATTAATAGTATAGTTAACGTGAAGAGAATGGGGGAATAAGAACCTTTGTTTTATCAACAGAGATTATGAGGCCACATTCTACTACTTTCTTGGAGAATGCATCAAGTAACATTTGTAGCCTTGGTTTACTGAGTGCCATAATACAAATATCGTCAGCATAACATATAACTGTTTCCGTAGGTTGTACAGGTATGTCATGGATAAGTTTGTGCATAAGTATATTGAAGAGTATAGGTCATAGGACACCACCTTGAGGTGTGCCTAGTTCGAATGCATCTGTTCTTGTACTTTTAACTTCTTTAAATAGGACACTAGCACGCCTGTTGGATAGGTAGCTCTTTATCCAACTCAGAAGATTACCTTTGATTCCAAATTCAGCAAGTTGCTCTAATATTTATTCGCCATTGGCTACATCGAAAGCTGACTTTAGGTCAATAAAGGCTGCCTGTGTCCCATCCTGGGAGTTTACAAAATATTCAGCAAAGCATGTTTGTGTGCTACACTTGGGCATGAACCCATATAGGTTTGGGGCCAGTTTTTCTTTGACCTGAAACATGACACGATTGAGAACAATTCTTTCCAAGACTTTACACATGCAAGATGTAAGGGAAATAGGTCGGATTTTTTGAGAGTTAGGTTTAGGAATTGGTACTATGAGACTTTGTGTCCATTTCTTTTGCAAGATACCTTGTGAGAGACTCATTTGATGGTCAAGCAGAGGGTGGCTAGGGACATCATTCATTAAATTCAAGGTGTTATAAGTTATATCATCCTCACCAGGGGCAGTTTGTTTGTTTCCCTAATGCTGATGTTAATTCAAAGGGGGTTATAGCTAACTGATCCGTTAAATCTGGTGAGGAACGTGCTATTTCAATATTAAAGTTTCTGTTAATGTTGGTATGTCTTAAATGCTGCTGTATATCTGGGGGGTAAGGAAGAAATTTGTGAGACACTAGACCATTGAGCTAGGAGCATGTCAGCATATTCTGCAGGAGTATGATGAAGCTGAACTGGGGCTGAAGGTTTGGTAATGTTTTTAATTTTGTTCCACATTTCTGATAATGTTGTAGTTCTATTGATACCTTGTAGGAATTGTTCCCAATATGTGTCCTTAACTTGACCCTTAAGCTCGCGAAAATCTCTGTTGGCATTAAGGAATGCAAGTAAATTGTCAGCTGTTTTGTCTCGTTTATAAGAGTCAGCAGCTGAAGCACTTTAGCTCTGCAATAATAAGAGGATCCTCTGTCCCTGAGGAAGAACGAGTGTTATTTTTTTCCTTGATTTAACCCAGGTATCATAATAACCGGTAATGATACTGACACGATCATTGTAAAAATGGTCCACTGATACAGGTGTATACCCAGTGTACCACTTGTGTACATAAGCCTTAAAGTGCAGTTTAAGATTGAGAGACTTATTCCATCGCTTGAATATGCAGCCCCAACAAACTTTGCGAAGGTTGAGCAGTTTCCTGTAAGTACAGTTCCGGAAATAAATGAAAGGAAGTATATTATACAGGATGACTGAGAGCTCTGGATGTTACAGGACTGGAAACAAAGAAACGGAAGAGAGTGGAGACATGATTGACACATACAAGATCCTCAAGGGGAATGACAAAAAAAAGAAATATTCTGAGACGGAATAAATAATATATAGAAGCATACTATTCAGTTTTACAAGTAGATAGAGTCTTCCAATCTCACAGTTTCTATCCTATCAGAGAGGACAACCTACTGGATAAGGAGGGCCCAAGAGACGAAGGTGGACCCTGTGGAGTGAAGTAGGTGAGCACACCTCACTTCATAGTACTGGTGTGCTGACAAATATTTATCTGGCCATTGTGTTAGAGAGGCGAGTGGAGAGGCCAGGCTAGGAGGACGGTCCGGGCCTCGAGCCCTCCTCTACAATGATCACACTGACTCCTTTGTCCCACTGCTACTGATGCTCTCCTCTATACTGGTGGTGGTGGTGGGGGGGGGGGTAGTGGTATATTGTGGTGGTGGTAGTGGGGGGGGGGTGGTTGGTGCTTGGTGGCGAGGATGGTTATGGCGGGGTGGTAGTGGTAGTTTGTGTTGGGGGAGTGGTTGGTGCTTGGTAGTGGTTGGGGGGGGGGTGGAGGGTAGTGGTAGATTGTGGAGGGGGAATGTTTGGTGCTTGGTAGTGGTAGATTGTGGACGGGGAAAGGTTGGTGGTTGTAGTGGTGGGGTGGGGGGGGGACTGGGTTGTGGTAATGGTGGAGGGGTTGGTAGTGGTGGGGGTGGGGTAGTAGTTGGTCGAGGTGGGGGTGATGGTAGAAGTGGTGGTTGTTGTTGTGGTTGTGGTGGTGGTGGTAGGAGAGTCGTTGCTACTGAAGAATACTTGTGGTTTCGCGGCTATAGTACACCCCCCCCTCACCCCCCTTCTCTTTGACCCAGACACAGACCCCCCTCCCCCCCCCCTCTCCCCCCCCACCATACAGTAGCACACCATTAAAGACACAACGAGACTGTGGTGGGGGCGAGAGTATGCCATCCCACAGTGGGAGGTAAGGGCGGGAGTCCCAGAATGAGAGAGGGTGGTATGGAGGGTGAGGGCGGGTGTAGGGTGGGCCAGGGTGGTGTGGGCGTGTGGGCGGCCCACCCTGGGAGAGGCCACCTACCTGGCCACCGGGTTTATCACCTCACACCACACCCAGATGAAGTGACCTCTGTCTTCCTCCCACCTCTCTATTCTCCTGGCTCACTGTGTTATTGATGCTCTCTCTCTCTCTCTCTCTCTCTCTCTCTCTCTCTCTCTCTCTCTCTCTCTCTCTCTCTCTCTCTCTCTCTCTCTCTCTCTCTCTCTCTCTCTCCCCCCTCTCTCTCTCTCTCTCTCTCTCTCTCTCTCTCCCTCCCCCCCCTCTCTCTCTCTCTCTCTCTCTCTCTCTCTCTCTCTCTCTCTCTCTCTCTCTCTCTCTCTCTCTCTCTCTCTCTCTCTCTCTCTCTCTCTCTCTCTCCCTCCCCCCCCCCTCTCTCTCTCTCCCTCCCCCCCTCTCTCTCTCTCTCTCTTCCTCCCCCCCCCTCTCTCTCTCTCTCTCTCTCTCTCTCTCTCTCTCTCTCTCTCTCTCTCTCTCTCTCTCTCTCTCTCTTGCCACATAAGCAAGGCTGGCCACATAAGCAAGGCTGGCCACATAAGCAAGGCTGGCCACATAAGCAAGGCTGGGTCACATAAGCAAGACTGGGCCACATAAGCAAGGCTGGGTCACATAAGCAAGGCTGGGCCACATAAGCAAGGCTGGGTCACATAAGCAAGACTGGGCCGCATAAGCAAGGCTGGGTCACATAAGCAAGGCTGGGTCACATAAGCAAGGCTGGTCACATAAGCAAGGCTGGGCCACATAAGCAAGGCTGGCCACGTAAGCAAGGCTGGGTCACATAAGCAAGACTGGGCCACATAAGCAAGGCTGGCCACATAAGCAAGGCTGGCCATATAAGCAAGACTGGGCCACATAAGCAAGATTGGCCACATAAGCAAGGCTGGCCACATAAGCAAGACTGGGCCACATAAGCAAGACTGGGCCACATAAGCAAGGCTGGGTCACATAAGCAAGGCTGGCCATATAAGCAAGGCTGGGTCACATAAGCAAGGCTGGGCCACATAAGCAAGGCTGGGTCACATAAGCAAGACTGGGCCACATAAGCAAGGCTGGCCACATAAGCAAGGCTGGCCACATAAGCAAGACTGGGCCACATAAGCAAGATTGGCCACATAAGCAAGGCTGGCCACATAAGCAAGACTGGGCCACATAAGCAAGATTGGCCACATAAGCAAGGCTGGCCACGTAAGCAAAATTGGCCACATAAGCAAGACTGGGCCACATAAGCAAGATTGGCCACATAAGCAAGGCTGGCCACATAAACAAGGCTGGGTCACATAAGCAAGACTGGGCCACATAAGCAAGGCTGGCCACATAAACAAGGCTGGGTCACATAAGCAAGACTGGGCCACATAAGCAAGGCTGGGTCACATAAGCAAGGCTGGCCATATAAGCAAGACTACCAAACTACCTCCAGAACATTAAACAAGGAATCAGGCCATCCTGGAGTATGCTACATATATCTTGTCAAAACATGAACACTAGAAAATCCAGAGCTGAGAGTTATGAGTTGCGAGGAGAGGCTTAAAAAACAAAGAAGACAAGAAATGGGAAACATGATCATCATGTACAAAATACTCTGTGAAGTTTGTACAGGAAGCAGAAACAAGCCTACTTGGAGTGACATGAACTGGGGAACACAAATTCAAATTAAGTACCCATTGAGCCACAGAGAAGTCATCAGGAACTTCTCTAGTACCTATCAGCGCTCACCTACCAGTGACTAGAGGACTGTAGTGTCTGGGTACTACGCCCCGCCTGCTAGTACTAGGTAGCACTAGTACTTGCAGGTGGTACTAGTACTAGTACTCACCTGTTACCCGTCTTGTAACTCTTGCCTGATAATTTAAGTATCCTAATGTTCGACATGTTTGTCGACTCTGGCCTTAAAGTTGTGGAGGGAGGTGCAGGCCTCTCTTACTGCTTCTTGTAGAGCGCTCCTCTCGTGTGTGAGAACTGAACTAGGTACTCGCCCACTCTTGCACTCGCATACTGAACTAGAGGTCAGTGTCCCTAACTTGCATACCATGCAAGGTGATGGAGAAGAGTGTGCGAAAAAAATCTAGTGAAACATCTGGAGTGAAAGAACTTTGTAACACAACATCAGCATGGGTTCAGGGATGGCAAATCTTGCCTCACAGGATTAATTGACCAGGCAAGAAAGAGAGGGGTTGGCAGACTGCATATTTTTTAATTGCCAGAGAGCCTTTGACACAGTACCACACAAGAGACTGGTGCACAAGCTGGAGATGCAGGCAGGCAGGAGTGAAAGGGAAGTTATACTCCATTGAATAAAGGAGTACCTAAGCTACAGAAGACAGCGCGTCACTGTGAGGGGTGAGGTCTCAGACTGGTGAGACGTTACAAGTGGAGTCCCGCAGGGTTCATTCCTTGGACCTATACTGTTTCTGCTATATGTAAATGATCTCCCAGAGGGAATAGAATCGTTTCTCTCATTGTTTACTGATGATGCAAAAATTATGAGTAGGATTAAAACAGAGGATGATAGTAGGAGGCTACAAGATGACCTAGACAGACTGAATGACGGGTCCAACAAATGGCTACTAAAGTTCAATCCGAGTAAATGTTAAGTAATGAAACTAGGCAGTGGAAACAGGAGGCCAGACTCAGGATACAGAATAGGAGATGAAGTCCTTCATGAAACGGACAGAGAAAGATCTAGGAGTTGATATCACACCAAATCTCACTCCTGAAGCCCACATAAAAAGAATAACGTCTGCCGCATATGCGAGGCTGGCTAACATCAGAACAGCGTTCAGGAACCTGTATAAGGAATCATTCAGAATCTTGTACACCACATATGTAAGACCAATCCTGGAGTATGCGGCCCCAGCATGGAGTCCGTACCGTGTCAAGCACAAGACGAAGCTGGAAAAAGTTCAGATATGCCACTAGGCTAGTCCCAGAACTAAGAAGCCTGAGTTACTGCGTGAACATCACCTCGCGATGCTGGAAGACAGAAGAGTAAGGGGAGGGGAGACACGATCACTGCCTAAAAAAATCTCAGAGGAATTGACAGAGTTGAAAAGGATAAACTGTTTAACACGGGGGTACGAGAACAAGGGGGGATACAGGTGGAATCTGAGTTCCCAAACGAGCCACAGGGACGTTAGAAAGAACTTTTTCAGTGTCAGAGTAGTTAACAGATGGAATGCATTAGGCAGTGATGTGGTTGAGGCTGACTCCATACACAGTTTCAAGTGTAGATATGATAGAGCCCAATAGGCTCAGGAATTTGTACATCAGTTCATTGACACTTGAGAGGCGGGCCGAAAGAGCAGAGCTCAACCCCCGCAAGCACAACTAGGTGAGTACACTAGCTTCTCCCTTACTCATCACCAACTCCTTGACAAAAACGCACAATCTGAATTCCTCACATTCCCGCCCTTCCTCCCTCACAGCCCCTCACCCCTCCCTCACAGCCCCTCACCCCTCCCTCACAGCCCCTCACCCCTCCCTACCGCCCCCCCCCTCGTATTAGCGTGGGTAAGGAGTGAAAAATAGAAAGAGAGAGGGAGACGCCGGTCATCCCTCATTCTACTTCATTGACCTTTAACAAACCTCTCCCGCACTACAGCCCAGCACCCGGTCACTGGGGTCACGCGGCCTCGCATGGGGTCACGCGGCCTCGTATGGGGTCACGCGGCCTCTCATGAGGGGGGTCACGCGGCCTCGCATGGGGTCACGCGGCCTCTCATGAGGGGGGTCACGCGGCCTCTCATGAGGGGGGTCACGCGGCCTCTCATTAGGGGGGTCACGCGGCCTCTCATTAGGGGGGTCACGCGGCCTCTCATTAGGGGGGTCACGCGGCCTCTCATTAGGGGGGTCACGCAGCCTCTCATGAGGGGGGTCACGCAGCCTCTCATGAGGGGGGTCACGCGGCCTCTCATTAGGGGGGTCACGCGGCCTCGCATGGGGTCACGCAGCCTCTCATGAGGGGGGTCACGCGGCCTCTCATTAGGGGGGTCACGCAGCCTCTCATGAGGGGGGTCACGCGGCCTCTCATGAGGGGGGTCACGCGGCCTCGCATGGGGTCACGCAGCCTCTCATGAGGGGGGTCACGCGGCCTCTCATTAGGGGGGTCACGCGGCCTCTCATTAGGGGGGTCACGCGGCCTCGCATGAGGGGGGTCACGCGGCCTCTCATTAGGGGGGTCACGCAGCCTCTCATGAGGGGGGTCACGCAGCCTCTCATGAGGGGGGTCACGCGGCCTCTCATTAGGGGGGTCACGCGGCCTCGCATGAGGGGGGGTCACGCGGCCTCTCATTAGGGGGGTCACGCGGCCTCTCATGAGGGGGGTCACGCGGCCTCGCATGGGGTCACGCGGCCTCTCATGACGTCACGCGGCCTCTTATGGGGTCACGCGGCCTCTCATGAGGGGGGTCACGCGGCCTCTCATGAGGGGGGTCACGCAGCTTCTCATGAGAGGGGTCACGCGGCCTCTCATTAGGGGGGTCACGCGGCCTCTCATGAGGGGGGTCACGCGACCTCTCATGAGGGGGGTCACGCGGCCTCTCATGAGGGGGGTCACGCGGCCTCTCATGAGGGGGGTCACGCAGCCTCTCATGAGGGGGGTCAAGCAGCCTCTCATGAGGGGGGGTCACGCGGCCTCGCATGGGGTCACGCGGCCTCTCATGACGTCACGCGGCCTCTCATGGGGTCACGCGACGGGGGTCACTCGACGGGGACGGGATGCCGGCGGCTTGTTACATGTCAATATCATATTTAATAATCATGTATCGAATATTATTATTATGATAAATATTTTATACAACTGACATTTTCTTGTAGATTTGACGTAATTCCCAGATTGTTTGAGCCATATAGTTTGGTTTTTCTCTGGTGTGTTCGTTCAAAATGTGGTGCCACGTGTTGTCACCGGCAGCAATATGCAACGATGCACTGTGCAGCTGTTTGAAAATTTGTGACATTTTTTAATGTCAGTGATTTATTGGTTAGGTGTTTGTGAAGACTGGAATGTTTAGGCGGGAGTTTGGGTCCCCCGCCCCGCCCCGCCACACTGGGTAATGGAGTGTAGCAAATTATTGCTACCTCGCTACCCGAGGCTACTGACGGAGGCTACCCGGGGTTACTGACGGAGGCTACCCGGGGCTACTGACGGAGGCTACCCGGGGCTACTGACGGAGGCTACCCGGGGCTACTGACGGAGGCTACCCGGGGTTACTGACGGAGGCTACCCGGGGCTACTGACGGAGGCTACCCGGGGTTACTGACGGAGGCTACCCGGGGCTACTGACGGAGGCTACCCGGGGTTACTGACGGAGGCTACCCGGGGCTACTGACGGAGGCTACCCGGGGCTACTGACGGAGGCTACCCGGGGCTACTGACGGAGGCTACCCGGGGTTACTGACAGAGGCTACCCGGGGCTACTGACGGAGGCTACCCGGGGTTACTGACGGAGGTTACCCGGGGCTACTGACGGAGGCTACCCGGGGTTACTGACGGAGGCTACCCGGGGCTACTGACGGAGGCTACCCGGGGTTACTGACGGAGGCTACCCGGGGCTACTGACGGAGGCTACCCGGGGTTACTGACGGAGGCTACCCGGGGCTACTGACGGAGGCTACCCGGGGCTACTGACGGAGGCTACCCGGGGCTACTGACGGAGGCTACCCGGGGTTACTGACAGAGGCTACCCGGGGCTACTGACGGAGGCTACCCGGGGTTACTGACGGAGGCTACCCGGGGCTACTGACGGAGGCTACCCGGGGCTACTGACGGAGGCTACCCGGGGTTACTGACGGAGGCTACCCGGGGCTACTGACGGAGGCTACCCGGGGTTACTGACGGAGGCTACCCGGGGCTACTGACGGAGGCTACCCGGGGCTACTGACGGAGGCTACCCAGGGTTACTGACGTAGGCTACCCGGGGCTACTGACGGAGGCTACCCGGGGTTACTGACGGAGGCTACCCGGGGCTACTGACGGAGGCTACCCGGGGTTACTGACGGAGGCTACCCGGGGTTACTGACGGAGGCTACCCGGGGCTACTGACGGAGGCTACCCGGGGTTTCTGACGGAGGCTACCCGGGGCTACTGACGGAGGCTACCCGGGGTTACTGACGGAGGCTACCCGAGGCTACTGACGGAGGCTTCCCGGGGTTACTGACGGAGGCTTCCCGGGGTTACTGACGGAGGCTACCCGGGGCTACTGACGGAAGCTACCCGGGGTTACTGACGGAGGCTACCCGGGGTTACTGACGGAGGCTACCCGGGGCTACTGACGGAGGCTTCCCGGGGTTACTGACGGAGGCTTCCCGGGGTTACTGACGGAGGCTACCCGGGGCTACTGACGGAGGCTACCCGGGGTTACTGACGGAGGCTACCCGGGGCTACTGACGGAGGCTACCCGGGGTTACTGGCGGAGGCTACCCGGGGCTACTGGCGGAGGCTACCCGGGGTTACTGACGGAGGCTACCCGGGGCTACTGACGGAGGCTACCCGGGGTTACTGACAGAGGCTACCCGGGGCTACTGACGGAGGCTACCCGGGGTTACTGACGGAGGCTACCCGGGGCTACTGACGGAGGCTACCCGGGGCTACTGACGGAGGCTACCCGGGGTTACTGACGGAGGCTACCCGGGGCTACTGACGGAGGCTACCCGGGGTTACTGACGGAGGCTACCCGGGGCTACTGACGGAGGCTACCCGGGGCTACTGACGGAGGCTACCCAGGGTTACTGACGTAGGCTACCCGGGGCTACTGACGGAGGCTACCCGGGGTTACTGACGGAGGCTACCCGGGGCTACTGACGGAGGCTACCCGGGGTTACTGACGGAGGCTACCCGGGGTTACTGACGGAGGCTACCCGGGGCTACTGACGGAGGCTACCCGGGGTTACTGACGGAGGCTACCCGGGGCTACTGACGGAGGCTACCCGGGGTTACTGACGGAGGCTACCCGAGGCTACTGACGGAGGCTTCCCGGGGTTACTGACGGAGGCTTCCCGGGGTTACTGACGGAGGCTACCCGGGGCTACTGACGGAAGCTACCCGGGGTTACTGACGGAGGCTACCCGGGGTTACTGACGGAGGCTACCCGGGGCTACTGACGGAGGCTTCCCGGGGTTACTGACGGAGGCTTCCCGGGGTTACTGACGGAGGCTACCCGGGGCTACTGACGGAGGCTACCCGGGGTTACTGACGGAGGCTACCCGGGGCTACTGACGGAGGCTACCCGGGGTTACTGGCGGAGGCTACCCGGGGCTACTGGCGGAGGCTACCCGGGGTTACTGACGGAGGCTACCCGGGGCTACTGACGGAGGCTACCCGGGGCTACTGACGGAGGCTACCCGGGGTTACTGACGGAGGCTACCCGGGGCTACTGACGGAGGCTACCCGGGGTTACTGACGGAGGCTACCCGGGGTTACTGACGGAGGCTACCCGAAGCTACTGACGGAGGCTACCCGGGGCTACTGACGGAGGATACCCGGGGCTACTGACGGAGGCTACCCGGGGCTACTGACGGAGGCTACCCGGGGCTACTGACGGAGGCTACCCGGGGTTACTGACAGAGGCTACCCGGGGCTACTGACGGAGGCTACCCGGGGTTACTGACGGAGGCTACCCGGGGTTACTGACGGAGGCTACCCGGGGCTACTGACGGAGGCTACCCGGGGTTTCTGACGGAGGCTACCCGGGGCTACTGACGGAGGCTACCCGGGGTTACTGACGGAGGCTACCCGAGGCTACTGACGGAGGCTTCCCGGGGTTACTGACGGAGGCTTCCCGGGGTTACTGACGGAGGCTACCCGGGGCTACTGACGGAAGCTACCCGGGGTTACTGACGGAGGCTACCCGGGGTTACTGACGGAGGCTACCCGGGGCTACTGACGGAGGCTTCCCGGGGTTACTGACGGAGGCTTCCCGGGGTTACTGACGGAGGCTACCCGGGGCTACTGACGGAGGCTACCCGGGGTTACTGACGGAGGCTACCCGGGGCTACTGACGGAGGCTACCCGGGGTTACTGGCGGAGGCTACCCGGGGCTACTGGCGGAGGCTACCCGGGGTTCCTGACGGAGGCTACCCGGGGCTACTGACGGAGGCTACCCGGGGCTACTGACGGAGGCTACCCGGGGTTACTGACGGAGGCTACCCGGGGCTACTGACGGAGGCTACCCGGGGTTACTGACGGAGGCTACCCGGGGTTACTGACGGAGGCTACCCGAAGCTACTGACGGAGGCTACCCGGGGCTACTGACGGAGGATACCCGGGGCTGCTGACGGGGGCTACTGACGGAGGCTACCCGGGGCTACTGACGGAGGCTACCCGGGGCTACTGACGGAGGATACCCGGGGCTGCTGACGGGGGCTACTGACGGAGGCTACCCGAAGCTACTGACGGAGGCTACCCGGGGCTACTGACGGAGGATACCCGGGGCTGCTGACGGGGGCTACTGACGGAGGCTACCCGGGGCTACTGACGGAGGCTACCCGGGGCTACTGACGGAGGATACCCGGGGCTGCTGACGGGGGCTACTGACGGAGGCTACCCGGGGCTACTGACGGAGGATACCCGGGGCTGCTGACGGGGGCTACTGACGGAGGCTACCCGAAGCTACTGACGGAGGCTACCCGGGGCTACTGACGGAGGCTACCCGGGGCTGCTGACGGGGGCTACTGACGGAGGCTACCCGGGGCTACTGACGGAGGCTACCCGGGGCTACTGACGGAGGATACCCGGGGCTGCTGACGGGGGCTACTGACGGAGGCTACCCGGGGCTACTGACGGAGGCTACCCGGGGCTACTGACGGAGGCTACCCGGGGTGCTACTTAGAACTTAATGTTCTGATTAGCTGAATCTAAAACAAGAACAAGAACAACCGTGACAATTGTCCAGCAGCTGGACACCCTCATATATACTGTCCAACAGTGTCCTCCCCCGCGATAGCTGCCACATAGTAAGGACTGACAGTTTACATACGCCCTCAGCACACAGGATATCCTTTCACGATCAAAGATCACATTCACTCCAAAAATATCTACACTTACGGGCTATTCATGCCCGTGCCACCTCTTGGGTGGCTTAATCTTCATCAATCAATCAATCCTGGCAATTCATAATCTATGAAATAGCTATTGGCTGAAGACGCAGACTAGAGTCCCCCGAAACAGTCGACTGTCCCGGAACTATTCCTAACAGTTATCAGAAGGCTATTAACATAGCTTTGGAGTTTTCTTATTAAGGTCCTACTGCAAAAAAAATTACAAAACAAAACAAAATCGCCGGGTTGAGGAGGTCCTACGATTAATAGAAAAATGTATGCGGAAACCACATTGAAAAATAAAAGAATACTTAACGCGTTTTCAACCGACAGTCATCACAGCTGGACAGAAATGGAGCCATTTCTGTTTAGCTTTGGTCTTTTCGTGACTCCAAATACATTATATAAGACTCCAATATATATTCTCCTATATATGTATAATATTATATACATACATACATATATTATATATAATTCCACACCCCCAGTTTCATATTGGCTTGGGGCCCATTCAAGCTTGGTCGCATTATATATAATATATGTATGTATATCTGTCTTACCCGATATAGCAATCTTGGTCCAGTATAATATGTTTCCCACAACAAAAAATATAACAGCCAGCTCCCCCCCCCCCCAAAGGCCCAACCAAGCCACAAGTGATGGACCAATCAGCGGGCGTGAGAGCGAGGCTCCGCCCACTTCCCACAGCTTCCTCACTCTCAACTGCCATTGGTGGAGCGGCCGTGAAGCTCCACCCAGCTCTGCCTAGCTCCGCCCACCCAAGTCACGCAATGTGGGCTTAAACGAATTTGTATAACATTGTTGTGCGGCATAAAATACTTATTTAATATTTAAGTATTTTTATGAGTTATGCAGAAGGTGTAACATAAGCTAAATATTTAATATTACAGGATGTCAATCATTCCCTCAAAAACAGTAGAATGTTGATTCATAAACACTGATACTTGCCCGAAACGCTCTGCATATTAGTGGCTTTAGGCATTGTATGTACTAGCTCTATCTATAAATCCAAAATTATTTTTGTAACTCATCTTCTATGTATGTTCTTTTACCTGAATAAATATTTTAATTGAATTTGCATTTGAAATATATGTCAACACACGTAAGCTGCCATCCCAACGGGCTTGACACACTGCTCTCACTCACCTAAATCATTTTTGGGTTAAGTTGCTGAGCCCATTATGAGCATTTGTTACCTTTTCTTATTACCAGAATGGGTATGGGGTCCACTACCACCGACAGGATGGGTATGGGGTCCCCTACCACCGACAGGATGGGTATGGGGTCCACTACCACCGACAGGATGGGTATGGGGTCCCCTACCACCGACAGGATGGGTATGGGCTATCCTCAGAGCCCACCAGCTACCCCCCCCCACACTGCCTCCTATACCGTGTACACCAGCTACCCCCCCTATACCGTGTACACCAGCAACCCCCCCACACTGCCTCCTATACCGTGTACACCAGCTACCCCCCCCACACTGCCTCATATACCATGTACACCAGCTACCTCCCCCTACACTGCCTCCTATACCGTGTACACCAGCTACCTCCCCCTACACTGCCTCATATACTATGTACACCAGCTACCCCCCTACACTGCCTCCTATACCGTGTACACCAGCTACCCCCCTACACTGCCTTCTATACCGTGTACACCAGCTACCCCCCTACACTGCCTTCTATACCGTGTACACCAGCTACCCCCCTACACTGCCTTCTATACCGTGTACACCAGCTACCCCCCCCTACACTGCCTCCTATACCGTGTACACCAGCTACCCCCCTACACTGCCTCCTATACCGTGTACACCAGCTACCCCCCTACACTGCCTTCTATACCGTGTACACCAGCTACCCCCCTACACTGCCTTCTATACCGTGTACACCAGCTACCCCCCTACACTGCCTCCTATACCGTGTACACCAGCTACCCCCCTACACTGCCTCCTATACCGTGTACACCAGCTACCCCCCTACACTGCCTTCTATACCGTGTACACCAGCTACCCCCCTACACTGCCTCCTATACCGTGTACACCAGCTACCCCCCTACACTGCCTCCTATACCGTGTACACCAGCTACCCCCCTACACTGCCTTCTATACCGTGTACACCAGCTACCCCCCTACACTGCCTCCTATACCGTGTACACCAGCTACCCCCCTACACTGCCTCCTATACCGTGTACACCAGCTACCCCCCTACACTGCCTCCTATACCGTGTACACCAGCTACCCCCCCACACTGCCTCATATACCATGTACACCAGCTACCCCCCTACACTGCCTCCTATACCGTGTACACCAGCTACCCCCCTACACTGCCTCCTATACCGTGTACACCAGCTACCCCCCTACACTGCCTTCTATACCGTGTACACCAGCTACCCCACCCCATACTGCCTCCTATACCGTGTACACCAGTTACCCCCCACCACACTGCCCCCTATACCATGTACACCAGCTACCCCCCCCCCACACTGCCCCCTATACCGTGTACACCAGCTACCTCCCACACTGCCTCCTATACCGTGTACACCAGCTACCTCCCCCTACACTGCCTCATATACCGTGTACACCAGCTACCCCCCCACACTGCCCCCTATACCGTGTACACCAGCTACCCCCCCACACTGCCCCCTATACCGTGTACACCAGCTACCCCCCCACACTGCCTCATATACCATGTACACCAGCTACCCCCCCCACACTGCCTCATATACCATGTACACCAGCTACCCCCCCACACTGCCTCATATACCATGTACACCAGCTACCCCCCCACACTGCCTCATATACCATGTACACCAGCTACCCCCCCACACTGCCTCATATACCATGTACACCAGCTACCCCCCTACACTGCCTCCTATACCGTGTACACCAGCTGCCCCACCCCCCACACTGCCCCCCTATACCGTGTACACCAGCTACCCCCCTACACTGCCCCCTATACCGTGTACACCAGCTACCCCCCCACACTGCCCCCTATACCGTGTACACCAGCTACCCCCCACACTGCCCCCTATACCGTGTACACCAGCTACCTCCCCCTACACTGCCTCATATACCGTGTACACCAGCTACCCCCCTACACTGCCCCCTATACCGTGTACACCAGCTACCCCCCCCCCCACACTGCCTCCTATACCGTGTACACCAGCTACCCCCCCACACTGCCTCATATACCATGTACACCAGCTACCCCCCTACACTGCCTCCTATACCGTGTACACCAGCTACCCCCCCACACTGCCTCATATACCATGTACACCAGCTACCCCCCTACACTGCCTCCTATACCGTGTACACCAGCTACCCCCCCACACTGCCTCCTATACCGTGTACACCAGCTACCCCCCCCCACACTGCCTCCTATACCGTGTACACCAGCTGCCCCACCCCCCACACTGCCCCCCTATACCGTGTACACCAGCTACCCCCCTACACTGCCCCCTATACCGTGTACACCAGCTACCCCCCCATACTGCCTCCTATACCGTGTACACCAACTACCCCCCCCCACACTGCCCCGTATACCGTGTACACCAGCTACCCCCCACACTGCCCCCTATACCGTGTACACCAGCTACCCCCCACACTGCCCCCTATACCGTGTACACCAGCTACCCCCCACACTGCCTCATATACCATGTACACCAGCTACCCCCCCACACTGCCCCTATACCGTGTACACCAGCTACCCCCCCACACTGCCCCCTATACCGTGTACACCAGCTACCCCCCACACTGCCTCCTATACCGTGTACACCAGCTACCCCCCCCCCACACTGCCCCCTATACCGTGTACACCAGCTACCCCCCCACACTGCCCCCTATACCGTGTACACCAGCTACCCCCCCACACTGCCCCCTATACCGTGTACACCAGCTACCCCCCCACACTGCCCCTATACCGTGTACACCAGCTACCCCCCCACACTGCCCCCTATACCGTGTACACCAGCTACCCCCCACACTGCCTCCTATACCGTGTACACCAGCTACCCCCCCACACTGCCCCCTATACCGTGTACACCAGCTACCCCCCCACACTGCCCCCTATACCGTGTACACCAGCTACCCCCCCACACTGCCCCCTATTCCGTGTACACCAGCTACCCCCAACCCCATACTGCCTCATATACCGTGTACACCAGCAACCCCCCTACACTGCCTCATATACCGTGTACACCAGCTACCCCCCCCCCCCTACACTGCCTCATATACCGTGTACACCACCAACCCCCCCCCCCCACACACTGCCTCCTATACCCTGTACACAGCACAGCAGGCAGTTATGTGGTAAAGGCAGACTCTGCACATTTTCAAGTGTAGATATGATAGAGCCCAGTAGGCTCAGGAATCTGTACACCAGTTGATTGACAGTTGAGAGATGGGACCAAAGAGCCAGAGCTCAACCCCCGGAAGCACAACTAGGTGAGCACACACCAACCTAACTAAAGTCCAAGAACCTACCCCTCCCCCCCCCCCCCCCCACCAAGCCAAGATTGAGCCATCAAGAAGGGGTGACAAGCGAAGATAATTTGTACGATCTGTTAATGTATTCACCTGAGCTGACCTGGAGAGCTTAAGTCAGGTACCCTTAACCCACCACCTTGTAGCCTCTCGCCTCACATCTGCCACGCTATTATCCTCTACACTCACGTTAGCGTCGTCATATGTTGTATCTACGAGTCCTGCGTGTAGCCTAGCCTTCTGTAGTGTGCTATATTCTAGCGCTTCATACTGTAACCTCATATTATGTAGCCTATTCTTATAACCTCTGGTAATATGTTACCTTGCAGCCTAGTTTGGTTTCTTTGCATCTTGTACGCTGGTGTTTTAGGCTGGAGTAGTTTTGGTTTCCTTGTATCTTGTAGTCTTATCTTGTAATGTAGTGTGATAGCCTGGCATCTTGTAGTCTTATCTTGTAATGTAGTATGATAGCCTGGCATCTTGTAGTCTTATCTTGTAATGTAGTGTGATAGCCTGGCATCTTGTAGTCTTATCTTGTAATGTAGTGTAATAGCCTGGCATCTTGTAGTCTTATCTTGTAATGTAGTGTAATAGCCTGGCATCTTGTAGTCTTATCTTGTAATGTAGTATGATAGTGTGATAGCCTGGCATCTTGTAGTCTTATCTTGTAATGTAGTATGATAGTGTGATAGCCTGGCATCTTGTAGTCTGGTCCGAATACTGGTGTTTTTCTTCAGTAATTGGAAGAGTGATGTTATTGGCAGTGTTAGCGTGGGGGTGAGTTGCCATTGTCCCGCTGCGGCCGCTCCAGCTGGTATTTTTATACCCTGGACATTTGAGGGTGAGGTTGGCGCCTCCAGGGAGATATTAAGTGTGACTCTGTGCTCGGGTCCCACCAGTGACCTTCCTTAATGACCTGCCGGTCCTGTGTGACCTGTCACCGCCTCGCATGAAACGAGCCGACCTCGATTGAGCTATCAAGATGCCCTTCCGTTTCTCCCCGCTGGTTGGTGTATGTACTCATTCGTCCAATAGTAATCGTGTATGTCCCAATGCTGCTTTCTGATTGGCTAGCTGGGATAGCTATCCTACCTAAGGTCGACCGACAGGTGAGGATGGATGACAATGTAGGCACCAGCTCGCAGGAACCAATAAAAGGATTAAACCTGTTAACTTCAACAGCCTTCTGGTGGGCTGGACTTCTCGCTGTGTTCCTCATCCCCCACACTCCCCCAGCCCCACCAGGGACCCGCCACCCCCAGCCCCACCAGGGACCCGCCACCCCCAGCCCCACCAGGGACCCGCCACCCCCAGCCCCACCAGGGACCCGCCACCCCCAGCCCCATAGGGAAGATTGAGTCGTCAACTTGACAAGCGACACTAATATGCCCATTATCTTTGTGCGTATGTTCATACCTACATGTTCCAACCTATATGTACTCGCGGGAGGGACGGATCAGTTTTTGCTACCCTAGTAACTGTGTGACTCACCATAGATTAACCATTAACGCAACAGTAAAATGTGTACTTGGATGAAAAAACGATTCTTCGCGGCAGGGGATCGTATTCCAGGGACCATAGGATTAAGGACTTGCCCGAAACGCTGCGCGTACTAGTGGCTGTACAAGAATGTAACAACTCTTGTATATATCTCAAAAAAAAAAAAAAAAAAAAAAAAAAAAAAAAAAGATGTAAAGTGCCTTGTAGTGACTGTTGTGAGCCTCTTGTTAAATCTTTTGTGATATAAAAAGACTATTGATATGCATATGTATTTGTGTACATGTATGTATATATATGTACATGTGTATGTATATATATATATGTACATGTGTATGTAACATTAACAATTGTGTAGCTAGTTTCGCAATATTGTCACTTGCTTAGTGTCACGAATCTTATTACGATTCTGCCAATTCTCCCGAACCTCGTATTATGTTATTGTTTTCTCTACGTAAATATTGCTGTCAGTTGTATAAGATTTGTGTATATAGATATATATACATTATATATATATAACATAGATAGCTGGGTAGTGTGTGTAAGGTTTGTTTTGGTGGTGGATGTCACGTGAAATTAGCCGTGTGGGCGGTTGACAATATTTGGGAATGGCCAGGGCGATTGTTGGCAAATCATTTGCCTATAGTTTTATATTTATTTATTCCCATATGTGGTAGCCGTAATATTTCAAGGAATGTGAGATCGGTAATTACAACTCTTAGTTAATAATGTTGGAGTTTAGGGCTGACCTTTGTAAATAGAATGTTCACAATGTTCATGCGAACGTTAATTGGTGTTTGGGTAGACGGTTAGTCGACGTTGGGCCTGCGGACCACGTCCTGGGCAGTAGAGTGGCGGCTGCGGTCGAGTGCAGTTGTGTTTAAGCTAAGTTCTTGGTTTTTGTTATTTTAAGCCCATATAAATATTAATTTATCTGGATAGACAATTTTAGTGTATTTATGGCTTACTCCATATTCTGGTGATAGTGCTCAGGTCTCAAATAATTACTTGCATTCTATAGTATTACATGCTGATAAATATTTCTGGCTACTATTTATTTAATGGTTGTTAAGTTGTCAGCCTTAGCAAAAATATTGTTCTCCCGTTTTATTAGTGATTAATTATACCCCTAGACACCTATTGGCATGGCAGATTTTTATTTGTTCTTTACACTGTGGGGAGAAGAACATTATTTAGTCTCAAGAGTCGTGACACTTAGCTAAATGAACTTTGGGGTTCAGTTCCTGAGCCCATTATGTGCCTCTGTAACCCTTTCCACCACCACCCACGGGATGGGTATGGGGTGCATAATAACGAAATGAAATTGCTACTCGCAGCTTCACATCTGAATATCTGGTGCAACGTACTTTAAATTTTCTATTACATCTTTATCACTGAAGATTGACTGAACTGGTCATATATACGCCTTTTCTCACTTCATTTCAGGTGCCCACTGAAACTATTTATTTATTTAATAAAAAAAGATTTATTTGTTGATTTAATCTTACACTGGAACCTTCTTACGTTCCTGTCATGGCTCATCTGATTTAAAGTTCACGCAAATTTCTGCGTGTTTCCTCCTGTAGCAGCAACAGTTTCAATAGATTCTCTGGATAGCCGCAGATTGACTGATTTTGCTCATTTGGAAGTGTCTATACTTGTTTGCTGTTAACTTTCTTGGTATATTTTATGTCATAATCATTTTTAATTCCAATCTTATATTCTCTGCAGTGTTTGTAAATTAAAATCTTTAACACTACTCTCGTATTTCCAATATCAGCCATGCAGAAAATCTCATATATAATGTTTAAGTATATTATCTTTCACATTGGTGTGGAGCAAACACCACCACAGGTCTAACTTACACTATTTACTGTGCTGTTATCTGCCTTTAGTTTAGTCACTTCTTGTGACCAAAATATGTGCATGTGCTTAGGACTAATGCAAGGATCCATCAGTGTAAATAATCAGGGAAAGGGAGCGCTCTCTGACTAAAGCATCAATTTAGCTTAAGGCATTGTGCTTTGCTTCTTGTCGAAGCAAGGCTTGTTCTTTAATCAGCTTCCTGGGTGGGAAAGGGGGGACAGTAATTTGGAAAGGAGTGATCTCCCATGGGGCAGGAAAGTATCGTTGTTGTCTCTCTTGGTAGTGGTGATGAAAGTTATACATATTGAGCACATTGGCAGTTTCGGTAATCCATTTGGAGGGATGCTGACCTTCAAGGAAGAAGGCTTGGAGGGCTTCAGTGTAGGGGTTAGGGTGGGTTGTCCTAAGCATCTTGATACCAAATAAAGCATTAATTTCAGTGATACGATCACTTACACATGAAATATTCAGTTCCTTCCTCATGTTTAGTAATTTAGTTGTACGGGGGCATCCCGTTCTTACAGGTGAAATGTATTGTCGGTGTTTGTTTATGTCGATATTAAAGAGAAGGCAAGAGGAACACAGTTTGCTCAGAGTTCACAGTTGAATAAAGTGCGTTTTTGTTTTGGTTAACTCCTTTATATTCACATAATTTAATGTTAAGTATATATTATGTATATATTTTGTATATACTTTGTTTAACAATTGAGAGCAGGAAAAGGGAAATGAGGTGACCTATCCGTATAATTATGACGTGTACATCATACAGTGACCCATGGCAATGGTATCAGGGACAAATGGGGACCCATTTGTTGATGATCTTTGTTGGACCCTGCTAGGCATCCCCCCACCATCCCTGGCTGGTACTCTCATGGTTGGCCTTTTAATTTAGCTTTAATTTTAGCTTTAGCTACTCAGAACGAAGTGTCCATGTAGCACGGGCTATGGTGAGCCCAAAAAGGATCTTAAGACCTCTTCCATTACTTGTATACATCAATGACTTGCCAAACGTCTCTAACGTTCTTAAATCTACACTATGCTGACGATACTACCTTCATCTGCCATTGAGTTCAATAGATTCTTCTCTTTCATTGGGTCATCCCTTGCAAATGATATTCCATCTTCCAGTACTGATGTTATTTACTGTACTGAATACTGTTTCAGAATACTGATTTGGCTATTAGAACAATATCTAACTCTGGCCCCAGGCATCACTCGGTACCCTTACTCAAATCAAATCTCTAAATATGTTGGATATTAAGTCACTGCACATCCTCTCATGTGTACTCTATATATTTAAAACTCTGTACTGTAATGTCAATCATGACCTTAAAAGCTTCTTAGAAGGTTGTAACAGAACCCATGGGCACCACACCAGAAACAAATACCTATTTGATATCCCACTAGTACGACTTAATCAAACTAGAAATGCTCTGCAAATCAAGGGACCCATTATGTGGAATGACCTTCCCAATCATGTCAATGACTGTACCTCTCTCAGCCAGTTTAAGATAAAAACTAAAAACTACCTAATAAACTCCATGTAACCTACCTTATCCCTAAATGTCAACCCATGTATTACTATTGTAATCAGTGCTGTTTGACAAACTTGTAATTGCTATTCTCTGCCTTGTTCCCCCCTTATTTTATTTTTATTTTTTTTCAGCACAATTTATACTTTAAGCTCAATTACTGTACTATTAAGTTTTAGTCAGTGTTTTTTCCCCCTCACCTTGCCTGAAACGCTATGCGTACTAGTGGCTTTGGGTATTGTATGTACTATCACTATCTTTAAATCCAACATTATGTATGTAACTCAATGTATGTAATTTACCTTAATAAAAAATTTAAATCTAAATCTACATCATATTGTAAATAACGAATTAAAAAAAAAAGTTCCCTCATGGATGTCGACCAACAAACTCACACTTAACATATAAAAGACCTACTACATTTTATTTGGAAGCAAATCATCAAACCAAATTCACTTTCAGATAGAAAATGTTAACATTATAAATGAAGGAAAATTTCTTTGCTTATACATAGACAAGAGACTAAACTTCAGTACCAATATGGCATAGCCAAAAAAGTCTCAAAAACTGTCAGTATACTCTCTAAAATCAGGTCCAACCACTTGGGCTGTACAACGATCTCACTTCATACAGGTCGGCGTTCAATCCTCGACCGTCTAAGTGGCTGGGCACCATTCTTTTCCAACGTTCCATCCCAACCCCTTGCAAGTGCTATATAGTCGTAATGGCTTGGCATTTTCCCCCCTTATAATTCCCTCCCTCCCTAAAATCACGTACTGTACAGTATTATGTTCCCCATTCTGCTCTTCTCTCATTATACTCCTCACTAATCTATCCCCATACGGTATCTGTGCATGGGGTTTCAGCCACTGCAAATTACCTCAAGCCCATCATCACCCAGCAAAATTCTGCTATGAGAATTATAACAAACTCTGTCTTTAGATAACACACAGCCCCTCTGTTTAAATTACTTAACTTGCTAAACATAAACTTATTCCACACGTTCTCTTTGCTATTTACATGTACAAAACCTTGTTCCTAAATGTTCATCCTGAGCTGAAATTCTTCCTTAATAGATGTAATAGAACCCATGAGCACCACACCAGAAATAAATATATCTTTGATATTCCCAGAGTCAGACTAAATCTGTACAAACACTCCATGCAAATAAAAGGATCCAGTCTATGGAACTCACTCCCTAATGAATTAAAAAATTGTCCAACCTATGCCTTATTCATGAATAAAACCAAAAAGTACCTAATTTTATCCTCATAGTTCCCAACCTTGTGCTAACAGATGATTTTATCAAGCTTGGACTTTGTACAGTACATATTAATCCAGAAAGCTAGTTAGTTGGTCGATCTGTTGTTCATGTATGACGTGAGTAAAAATAAATTTACATTTTACTTTTTAACGTCGAATTAGTATGAATTAACTTCTGTCGATGTTTTTCAACAATCTGTGACCTACATAAATGATTACCCCCCCCCATCCCCCTCACCTCCTAGGAAAATGACGATGACAATGTAACAATGAATCAACATAGATTAAATGTTACTCAAGCAGCAGCCAGAGTACATCAAACTGACATCATCTTAACAGCTTAGAGACTGTACTTGTGGTTGTTCTCCAACTCACATTATTTGTTGATTCATACATACTGTATTAAACTAAGTTGCTTAGCTAAAAGGATTTTGGGGTTCATTTCCCAAGCCCATAATTGTGTGTGTGTAACCTTTTCCACTACCGCCCACGGGATGGATATGGGTACATAATAAATGAACTATAGTACTCACCTATGGGAAGATTTTCCCAGTGTGGATGAAGGGATGAGAGTGGGAATAAGTATATAATTATCAAAAGAATACACCAATTCAGGGAGACTATGTAGCACCATCAGTGTCGCTGGATATTCAAAAACTTGGAAATAACAGATCATTTCTAAAACTGGTGTTTTAATAGCTCTTTATTATCCTAATTATATTAATAAACTAAAACAAAAAAACATATTTTAATATGATAGACATCTGCTGTTTGAGAAATTATTTGTTACTGCAGTCCTTGTGGCGTAGTGTTAAGACACTTGCCAGACGTTTCGTGAGCGCTTTGGCCTGGGTTCGTATCCTGGCTGGGGAGGATTAACTGGATGCCAATCCTTAATTGTTGCCTCTGCTAATCCAACAGTAAAATGGGTACCTGCTTGTTAAATGATTTGACTGGGACGTATTCCGGGAATATTAGGATTAAGGATTTGCCTGAAACCCTATGCATGCTAGTGGCTGTACAAGAATGTAAGAACTCTTGTATAAATAAATAAAAAAAAATGGCTCCAACTTTCAAAATTCGATCACGGGTGGACTGGTCTATTCCCTGTATACTATGTGCTTTTCGTTCGAATTCATCGCAACAGTTCAGTGACCTACGGCCTCGAAATAATACGTAACTTACCAGTAAATAGGTAACCAGGAGTTAGTCAGCTTGTTGTGGGGTTGTATCCTGGGGAGGGTCAGTAATTTGACCTGGGGGGAGAGGCAGGTTCTTGATATAAGGCTAACATGTATATATACACTGGCTGCCTGTTCCTGGACATAATTTTTATTAAATTATTATATCACTTTGGGTGAAAAAATCTTGTTTTCTGTTCTACATTGTGGCTTGGTGAGCTAGTAAAGTTATGACAGGTTTGGACAATACACACAATATGGTAACTAGATATATATTTGATGTAAACGGTTACAGCGATGGTTGTTGTATGATGTTGTATGATACTACAGTGTCATGACAAGGCGAGTTGTAAGGTAGCACACCAGTACTGTTAAGTACCGGTGATGGTAGAGATTGGTCACATTTAGTAGGACTGAAGCTGATAAAGAGGTATTATTACTGCTGGCTGCTATGTTGAAAGACTGCCTAGATGCTAAGACCAAGGCAAAGACTAACAGAAAAAATTACCCAATGGGCGAGCTGTGAAGTGGGGACAAGAAGAAAAATAGTTACGGGGGGAGAGGAATTGATTAGAGTGGGGAAGAAAGTGCCAGGGCTTAACCCAGCTGCAAGTCGACTGGTCAATGGTTTGAGAGACAAGTACTGGACTCACAAATGTTGTTTCAATGTGAGCAACACAGTATTCAGGCAGCATTATATCTGCTTGATATAAGGGTATTGATATTTATATCACCCGGCCCCCCACACTGCCAGGTGTACGACTCTTATCAATCTTACACTAGAATAACAAGTAATTAACAAATGTCAGTCTTGATACGTTATTTTAATATGTTTATACCTAAATTTTGAACATTTTAATTAAAACAAGATAAAAATAAAGGTTTCATGCTGTAGAATAGTGTAAGATTTATCAGAGCTACAACTGGCAACGTTTTTCTCACGAGCTGCCACTGGTCCCAACCAGATCAAGAAATTGCTCAACTTCAGCTTATGATATTAAATTCACGCAGTATGTTATCTCATGGTTAAAGTCCTCCATTAAATGGGCTCGAGGTTCAGCTGCAGCATTTATCACATTATGCACATAAGCAACTTCCTCTGCTGTTGCTGTGTCTGCCCTGTAGCATACTCTCACTGTCAGCTTGCTACCATTTTGAGCTATTATGGTGCACCATGCAGATTTCTGGGGATCTTTTGGTTTTCAATTCTTCAGTGCTGGATGTATTCAAGTCCTTTTTTAAATATAGCATCCCACCACTGCTCTTGTTCTGGCTTGTCTGAAAGGTGGATGGTATCCTTGAAGATGCAATTTTCTGTTCCTTTGCATTGAGGAATTATTTCCAGACATTCCCAGCTATGGCTCATCTGCATGTCTAGCTTCCATGGCCTCTAGAACATTACATTACTGCTGAAGCTAAACAAGCTGTCAAAATTGAATTATTGTTTGAATCACACTCTTAATTATCGATAATTTCTTAATATGTCTTTAGTCCCCTCAATTCCAGGATTAACAAGCCCTGTAGAAAATTTCAACTTTATTCAGCCTTCATTTTATGCTGTTTGAGTTTGGGGCACTAGTATTATATGGTCTAGCACTGGTTTGACATGTGCTGCATATGAAATTTTAATGACATCCTTGTCTTAGGCCTTAGAGACTCTTGAAGCATACATCACAATGGCACACAATTAGCAGCCTTTTTAATAATGAAAGGAATCTAGTTTCATGTGCGTAAGTGTTTTAGGTTTTAAGTCAATAAAATGAGGCTCTCAAGATAGTTTAAAAGAATTTGCTATGGGGCTATATTAATCGATTTCAACAGCAGTCATATTTTAGGGCTCAAACTTAAGTACAGGAACTTCAAAGATGTTGAATAGAAACCTCAATAAAATGTTTTAAACACTGCAAAACATAATACTGTACAGTAAAACAATAATATATCACTACTGGTGATACCTAATTATCACTACATACATATTTCACAACTGAGCACAGTTCTCAAATGTAGGTAAAGAGAAATGCAGACTACTTTTCTAAAGTTTATTATGAATCTCATTGAGTAAAAATAAAATCGTTTTCCAAGCAATATTCATAGTGAGCAAACTATCAAATATTTGGACCATAAAATAAATATGATCCATTAATACATTTCAATATCTAAAAATTTAAATTATTTCCCCTTATTATGTTGAGAAGATTAGCATTTATGAAACCTTGCACAAACATGTACCTGTTAATAAAAGATAAATGAGGACCACTATAGCTGCCTTTTGTTACAGTACTTGCATACCATCTTCCTCTCTTGTCTGAGGATCACAGCTTAGAGGGAACCTGCAACAAAGTGTATACCTTTTATAGTGTTACTAGCCCCTAGAAATTTAACTACAAGGTTCTATCAATAAAGGTGATTAAGGAAAGTTTCTTATGCCTCAATACCAGCATATCTTATAATACAGTTGCAATTATATTCGTAAAACTACCAATTACAATTTAATGTATAAATATCATTCTCAAACCTTCCAAGATTGAAAGTTAAAATGTGACAATTGTCAGGCATTCACATGCATGAAGAAAATGCTGATAATAAATGAAAAAGGATTCAGGCTGTGTTATGTTTACCAATACAAATATAGTATTGATAAAGTATTATACTGTACATGCTATCTAAAAAAAAAAAAAAAAACTCGGCGTTGAATGCAATGAAAAGCCAATTTTTGGGTGAACCCCGGTGGGCCCCCAAAGTCATATTACATTCAATGATGAGATGGTACCATCTACTAGTGAGGGAGAATTGTGTTCTCTCAGCTAGAAGCTTGACTTGTACCCCATGGCTGCTGTGCTGAGCAATGTTGTGCACCGAGCCTTTATCCAAAAACATAAGTACCTCGTGTAAGCTGTCTACAGATTAAGGATCACATGGGTGGTTCAAATATCATGTGTGTAGTGACATAAGATGTCTGATTATACTAGCAGATGGCAGTTAATACAACTCGCCTGTATAATCATGGGAGATTCCAACCACAAGTTTAGCTGTTGTATGTATAGTTGCATGGCTGACCTGATCTTTAACGGTTTTCATACCGCTTCCTTCCACTCCCAATGTCGTCAGAGAAGCCCAGAGCTTACCTAATCAGATACGTCTGTATGGTAGAAACTGCATTCTGATTGGTGGTGCTCTATGTGACGGCTTTTAACTTCTATGTGAAGGCTTTTAACAAGTGACACAAGGTGAGAGTTCCACCATCTCGCTTTAAGCTCTATCTCATCATTCTCAGTGATGCTGTGCATTGAAAAGGATGTAGGCTCTCTTGAGCTCCTGAGTACTGTTCCCCTCAAAAGCTACAAGTACTTCTAACTCAAGACACATCTTGTGAGAGATAGCTTGCAACAGTAGAGACAACTTCCCCATTCACTGATGGCTAAGAACAAGCATGTGTATAAATGTGGTGTGAATGTTGAGTAAGTAAACTGTAATTATTTGCATATGCATTAATGACTCCAGCAGCCAGTGAGCTTGGTGTATGTTCTCGACTCTGTGCCATGTGGCTACTCAGATATTTTTCTGTCTGTGGAAAATTTCCACCAAAAATATAGTATAACATGGCCTATTGCTTATGTATAGCTATTTATAGAACAAAACCAAGCCCTCCCAGGACAGAGAGAATGTCTAGTCAGCAAATGACCACCATTTTGAACACATTACCCCAGGGAAGCATCCGTAATGGCCTCCATACCAGGATATGTAATTAAATCAAATAGCTATAAGCATATCATTGTAATACTATATCCTTTAAATAATTACATATATTTAATAAATAATTGTTTAACCAGATATGTTTGGTTAGCGAGTGTAAATCGACCTTTAAAACGGATTGGGTAACTTTACCTGCCTTGGTGTGGATTTAATTAGTGTTTAGACACTTCCACAAGTAAGCAAAACTCCACCACCTCAAGAAAACACACCATGGTTGTAAACGCTTAGTTTTAGCCGTTTTACAGATAAGTGTACCTTTGTATGGTGGTATAAACTACACACTCATAAGTGTATAAACACTAAGACACATGATATAAAGAGACTTGTGTGTATCTTGCCATAAACTGAGAGGAGTGGGAGGCTACACCGACGCCACACCAGCAAGGAGCCAGACACCCTCACACAAAAACAAACAAGCACACCATGGAATGTATGCTTTCAAGTTAAGCTGTTTATTTTGTGGTCAGTTAGTGTGGTGAAATAACAAAACTATGTGAATAAAATGAGAACAAACCACGAGGTGGAAGAATACTAGCGGCCACACCTGAAACCTCAGCTAAAGAAGTCGGACACCATAACACACCCCACTCCACTACATAGTAATGAACAACTCTCTAAGCTCTGGCCCAACAAGAGGGGCCAACCAAGTCTTAGTAAAATAAGCCTGAGAGCTCCGTACCTGCATAATACATTAAAAATATGGGAGGGTTGGTGATGTTTTTGAGATTTGGATCCAATATATTTGTGCTACTAATCCCATTGTATTGCAGGTGCAATTACTAGGGCTTACGAGCTCACCTTAGTGAGTAAATTACTTGCCACTTAACTAAATATAACTAACTAGGTTAATAAATATTTAACAAATAAATATTTGATATATTGCAATTGTTTAAATATAGATTAAATTACACTGTATACATTTGCATTAGATAAATTCAAAACAATAAAGAATTAAATAACCAATCATGTCATTGTTTATAATATAATTCATGTGGCAAGTAAGCGAGTAATTATCAAAAGAAGGCACCAAACCGGGAAGGCTATATAGCACCATCAAATGTGCGGGATAATCAGAGGGCGCTAAATATCACCAAGGATGCCAATACGAGAACAAAAATGCATAAGGCGAACAATATCAAAAGTATCCGAGTCACCAAGAATTCTATCGAGGGACAAGCGACCGCAGGGGATGTTCGGAAAACAAGACACACGCTCGTCCTGGAAGTCGGGACATTCAACAAGGATATGCACGACCGTAAGAGGAACAATGCAATTTGGACAATCAGGAGCAGGGCAGAGCTCCATTAAGTGACCGTGAGTTAAACGGGTATGGCCAATACGCAACCTAGCCAGAGCCGTTTCCCACCTCCGGTTACGGTGGCAGGAAGGAAGGCCACTGGGACACACGACCCTTAAGAGTATGCAGTTTGTTACCAATAACAGAAGACCAACAACTCTGCCAGCAGGCAAGGATGGAGGCATGAATAACTGGGAAAAAGTCAGAATAAGGAATACCTTTACGGGAGATGGGACAAGTGCGGATAGCGTCCTTAGCGGTAGCAACCACACGCTTATTGAAAGAGACACTAACATGGCTGGGAACCCAGCAGAACGCAACCGACTTACTGGAGATAAGAAACAGCCAATGTTGAATCTCGATGACCACCGGATGGACCGGATTAAAGAACCATAAAGCCATGAGGGCACTATGAGAGTCAACTACCACCACAAAGGAGGATTGACACCGGGAAAGCAGGAGATGAAGAGCATAGAGAATAGCATAAAGTTCTGCTGTGAAGAT